>NC_060194.1:15300722-15355722 GCF_021184085.1 Oncorhynchus gorbuscha | reverse complement strand
AGTCAATTATATTTGCTGAACCTATTCTATTGCTGCTCTCCTCTTAGCCAGATACCATACAGATACTCTGTACAGGGAATTGGGTCAGCATTAAACTGGGGACTGATATGACGCAGAACATGTGTTGGGTTGACTGGCAGTTGTTATGGTGCTTGAAGCGAATCATTATTAGCTACTCATGCATAAACATGTAATACTTGTTATAACCGCTAATCCATTGTGCCACTGGGGAGGTGGCATTACAGCATCCCTGGTATTTAATTCCTCTGGGACTGATTACTACATACACGCCTGTTGTCTTCTGGATTGGAGATTTCAACTCTCACTCACGCACACGCACCCGCACCCACGCACCCACACAGGTTGTTGAATTTGCTATCATCAGCCTCAGCTTGTCCTCAATGGCCTGTTTCGAAACAGATGACTTCATGATCATGGTAGTTCTTTGACACACACACACTTTCCTTTTTTCATCTCTCTGCCTTGGCTCCTGCCCTCTCTCTCTCTCTCTCTCTCTCTCTCTCTCTCTCTCTCTCTCTCTCTCTCTCTCTCTCCTCTCTCTCTCTCACCCAGTGTCTCTCCCTCCCCTTCTCCCTGCTCTCTCTCACCCAGTGTCTCTCCCTCCCCTTCTCCCTGCTCTCTCTCACCCAGTGTCTCTCCCTCCCCTTCTCCCTGCTCTCTCTCACCCAGTGTCTCTCCCTCCCCTTCTCCCTGCTCTCTCTCACCCAGTGTCTCTCCCTCCCCTTCTCCCTCACTCTCTCTCACCCAGTGTCTCTCCCTCCCCTTCTCCCTGCTCTCTCTCACCCAGTGTCTCTCCCTCCCCTTCTCCCTCACTCTCTCTCACCCAGTGTCTCTCCCTCCCCTTCTCCCTGCTCTCTCTCACCCAGTGTCTCTCCCTCCCCTTCTCCCTGCTCTCTCTCACCCAGTGTCTCTCCCTCCCCTTCTCCCTGCTCTCTCTCACCCAGTGTCTCTCCCTCCCCTTCTCCCTGCTCTCTCTCACCCAGTGTCTCTCCCTCCCCTTCTCCCTGCTCTCTCTCACCCAGTGTCTCTCCCTCCCCTTCTCCCTGCTCTCTCTCACCCAGTGTCTCTCCCTCCCCTTCTCCCTGCTCTCTCTCACCCAGTGTCTCTCCCTCCCCTTCTCCCTGCTCTCTCTCACCCAGTGTCTCTCCCTCCCCTTCTCCCTCACTCTCTCTCACCCAGTGTCTCTCCCTCCCCTTCTCCCTGCTCTCTCTCACCCAGTGTCTCTCCCTCCCCTTCTCCCTCACTCTCTCTCACCCAGTGTCTCTCCCTCCCCTTCTCCCTGCTCTCTCTCACCCAGTGTCTCTCCCTCCCCTTCTCCCTGCTCTCTCTCACCCAGTGTCTCTCCCTCCCCTTCTCCCTGCTCTCTCTCACCCAGTGTCTCTCCCTCCCCTTCTCTCTCTCACCCAGTGTCTCTCCCTCCCCTTCTCCCTGCTCTCTCTCACCCAGTGTCTCTCCCTCCCCTTCTCCCTGCTCTCTCTCACCCAGTGTCTCTCCCTCCCCTTCTCCCTGCTCTCTCTCACCCAGTGTCTCTCCCTCCCCTTCTCCCTGCTCTCTCTCACCCAGTGTCTCTCCCTCCCCTTCTCCCTGCTCTCTCTCACCCAGTGTCTCTCCCTCCCCTTCTCCCTCACTCTCTCTCACCCAGTGTCTCTCCCTCCCCTTCTCCCTGCTCTCTCTCACCCAGTGTCTCTCCCTCCCCTTCTCCCTCACTCTCTCTCACCCAGTGTCTCTCCCTCCCCTTCTCCCTGCTCTCTCAGGTTCGCTGCTGGAGTTGATGAATGTGTCTTGTACTGAAGCAGCCCGTCCCCCAGCTACAGTAGTTAATGGAGGATCTGGTTGGTTCCAGTGGGTTTGGGTTTGATGCTTCCCTGTCACCACATCCATCTCTCCCGCTCTCTCTCCCACCACTCCCCCTCTTTCTGTCCCTCATCCCTCTCTCTCCCACTGCTCCCCCTCTTTCTGTCCCTCATCCCTCTCTCTCCCACCACTCCCCCTCTTTCTGTCCCTCCTCCCTCTCTCTCCCACTGCTCCCCCTCTTTCTGTCCCTCATCCCTCTCTCTCCCACCACTCCCCCTCTTTCTGTCCCTCCTCCCTCTCTCTCCCACTGCTCCCCCTCTTTCTGTCCCTCATCCCTCTCTCTCCCACCACTCCCCCTCTTTCTGTCCCTCCTCCCTCTCTCTCCCACCGCTCCCCCTCTTTCTGTCCCTCATCCCTCTCTCTCCCACCGCTCCCCCTCTTTCTGTCCCTCATCCCTCTCTCTCCCACTGCTCCCCCTCTTTCTGTCCCTCCTACCTCTCTCTCACACCGCTCCCCTCTTTCTGTCCCCTCCTACCCCCCTCTCCCACCGCTCCCCCTCTTTCTGTCCCTCCTCCCTCTCTCTCCCACCGCTCCCCCTCTTTCTGTCCCTCCTACCTCTCTCTCCCACCGCTCCCCCTCTTTCTGTCTCTCTCGATATTTCTCCCTCTCCCTCCACCTCTTTCACGTTTCCTCTCTCTGTCCCTCATCCCTCCCTCTCACCCTCTTTCTGTCCCTCCTCCCTCTCTCTCCCACCGCTCCCCCTCTTTCTGTCCCTCATCCCTCTCTCTCCCACCGCTCCCCCTCTTTCTGTCCCTCATCCCTCTCTCTCCCACCGCTCCCCCTCTTTCTGTCCCTCATCCCTCTCTCCCACCGCTCCCCCTCTTTCTGTCTCTCTCGATATTTCTCCCTCTCCCTCCACCTCTTTCACGTGTCCTCTCTCTGTCCCTCATCCCTCTCTCTCCCACCGCTCCCCCTCTTTCTGTCCCTCCTACCTCTCTCTCCCACCGCTCCCCCTCTTTCTGTCTCTCTCAATCTTTCTCCCTCTCCCTCCACCTCTTTCACGTGTCCTCTCTCTGTCCCTCATCCCTCCCTCTCCCCCTCTTCTTTCTCTTCCCCTCCTCTTTCACTCACTACCCCTCCATCTATCTACTCCAGTCTCTCCTCCTCCCTCCATCCATCCCTTTCTCTCTGCCAGTCAGCTAAGCAGGCTTAATTGGTTTAAGAGCAAACATAAATAAGTGCTGGCTCTGTATGTGGTGGAAAATGACCACTGCTGTTGTAAATAATGATACACAGATGCACAGACGAGTTGCTGCTGCTTCTGCAAAAGCTAATGGAGATCCAAATAAAGTAATGAATGAACAAATAAACACAGAGAGACAGAGAGAAAGGGAGAAGGGGGAGAGAGAGAAAGGGAGAAGGGGGAGAGAGGGGGTAGAGAAAGAGAGCGACAGAGAGACAGAGAGAAAGGGAGAAGGGTGAGACAGGGGTAGAGAAAGAGAGCGACAGAGATACAGAGAGAAAGGGAGAAGGGGGAGAGAGGGGGTAGAGAAAGAGAGCGACAGAGAGACAGAGAGAAAGGGAGAAGGGGGAGAGAGGGGGGTAGAGAAAGAGAGAGACAGAGAGACAGAGAGAAAGGGAGAAGGGGGAGAGAGGGGGTAGAGAAAGAGAGCGACAGAGAGACAGAGAGAAAGGGAGAAGGGGGAGAGAGGGGATAGAGAAAGAGAGCGACAGAGAGACAGAGAGAAAGGGAGAAAAGGGAGAGAAAGGGGTTAAAGAAAGAGAGAGACAGAGAAAGGGAGAAAGGGGAAAGAGAGGGGGTAGAGAAAGAGAGCGACAGAGAGACAGAGAGAAAGGGAGAAGGGGAGAGAGGGGGTAGAGAAAGAGAGAGACAGAGAGACAGAGAGAAAGGGAGAAGGGGGAGAGAGGGGGTAGAGAAAGAGAGTGACAGAGAGACAGAGAGAAAGGGAGAAGGGGAGGGAGAGAGAGGGGGTAGAGAAAGAGAGCGACAGAGAGACAGAGAGAAAGGGAGAAGGGGAGAGAGGGGGTAGAGAAAGAGAGCGACAGAGAGACAGAGAGAAAGGGAGAAGGGGGAGAGAGGGGGTAGAGAAAGAGAGCGACAGAGAGACAGAGAGAAAGGGAGAAGGGAGAGAGAGAGGGGGTAGAGAAAGAGAGCGACAGAGAGACAGAGAGACAGAGAGAAAGGGAGATGGGGGAGAGAAAGAGAGCGACAGAGAGAAAGGGAGAAGGGGGAGAGAGGGGATAGAGAAAGAGAGCGACAGAGAGACAGAGAGAAAGGGAGAAAATGGAGAGAAAGGGGTTAAAGAAAGAGAGAGACAGAGAAAGGGAGAAAGGGGAAAGAGAGGGGGTAGAGAAAGAGAGCAACTGAGAGACAGAGAGAAAGGGAGAAAGGGGAGAGAGAGGGGGTAGAGAAAGAGAGCAACAGAGAGACAGAGAGACAGAGAGACAGAGAGAAAGGGAGAAAGGGGAGAGAGAGGGTAGAGAAAGAGAGCGACAGAGAGACAGAGAGACAGAGAGAAAGGGAGAAAGGGGAGAGAGGGGGTAGAGAAAGAGAGCGACAGAGAGACAGAGAGAGAGAGAAAGGGAGAAAGGGGAGAGAGGGGGTAGAGAAAGAGAGCGACAGAGAGACAGAGAGAAAGGGAGAAAGGGGAGAGAGAGGGGGTAGAGAAAGAGAGCAACAGAGAGAGAGAGAAAGGGAGAAAGGGAGAAAGGGGAGGGAGAGAGAGGGGGTAGAGAAAGAGAGCGACAGAGAGACAGAGAGAAAGGGAGAAAGGGAGAAAGAGGGAGAGAGAGGGGGTAGAGAAAGAGAGCGACAGAGAGACAGAGAGACAGAGAGAAAGGGAGAAAGGGGAGAGAGAGGGGGTAGAGAAAGAGAGCGACAGAGAGACAGAGAGAAAGGGAGAAAGGGGAGAGAGGGGGTAGAGAAAGAGAGCGACAGAGAGACAGAGAGAAAGGGAGAAAGGGGAGAGAGAGGGGGTAGAGAAAGAGAGCGACAGAGAGACAAAGAGAAAGGGAGAAAGGGGAGAGAGAGGGGGTAGAGAAAGAGAGTGACAGAGAGACAAAGAGAAAGGGAGAAAGGGGAGAGAGAGGGGGTAGAGAAAGAGAGCGACAGAGAGCAACAGAGAGACAGAGAGAGGGAGGGAGAGAGGGAGAGAGACAGAGAGAGGGAGGGAGAGAGGGAGAGAGACAGAGAGAGGGAGGGAGAGAGGGAGAGAGACAGAGAGAGGGAGGGAGAGAGGGAGCAATGGGACTCTGCACATGTATTTTTTCTCTAATGGCATGCAAATGCATCTCCTCTCCTCCCTCCTCTCTCCTCTCTCCTCCCTCCTTCCGCCCAGCTAAAGCGCATGGTGACTTATCCAACAAGTCCTCATAGTTTCCCTTTGAAATGCGACACATTGCGGCTGAATTTCTATTTTTGACGCATTCATTTTGCGTGGTTACAGGGTTAAAACAGAAACCACAGGGTTAAGGTTAGGTATTCATTCAGAGAGGTTAAGGTTAGGTATTCATTCAGAGAGGTTAAGGTTAGGTATTCATTCAGAGAGGTTAAGGTTAGGTATTCATTCAGAGAGGTTAAGGTTAGGTATTCATTCAGAGAGGTTAAGGTTAGGTATTCATTCAGAGTGGTTAAGGTTAGGTATTCATTCAGAGAGGTTAAGGTTAGGTATTCATTCAGAGAGGTTAAGGTTAGGTATTCATTCAGAGAGGTTAAGGTTAGGTATTCATTCAGAGAGGTTAAGGTTAGGTATTCATTCAGAGAGGTTAAGTTTAGGGCAATGGTTTGGGTAAGGCGTAAAACAAAATAATTAAAAACGATCATCAAGTATTCTCATGTCTTACATAGAGCATTGTGAACTGTGGAGGAGCAGTCTTCCAAGCAGCGCGCTCCGGCTCCGAGCTTCGTGAGTTCATGCCTGGTTATTCCTTTAAATGTTTTGTTGTTTTGAGTGCCTGAAGAAGGCATAGAGTATATCAATGTTCTCAGGAAATGTTCAAACATCCAAAATCGCTGTCTATTTCTAGTGATCAGGCAGGATTCATCTACTGTCTCCTCGTCCACCTTTCATACACTCGCCTGCTGCTCAGCTCTAATGCTCTGTTTAGCCATCCACTCTTCATCCTCCACTTTGGCTCCATCCCTCACTCCATTGAGGAGAGATAATAGATGTCAACCGTATAGATGACGCAGCATGACAGGGGACAGAGACAACCACAGTAAGAGGTTGTTCAGTCAGTCGGATGGTTGAAATCTATCGAAGTAGCAAAGTGATTTATGTCCAGCTGTAGGTCCATATCCAACCTGAACCTGTCATAGCTGTAACATGTTTAGGGAGACCCCCAAACACAGCAGTAGCCCTTCCCCCTGGCAGACTGATTGGGGTGGTACTCTCTATTCATCCTCACCAATCTGTCCATATGGTCAGTGGTGACCCTCAAACACAGCAGTAGCCCTTCCCCCTGGCAGACTGATTGGGGGGGTACTCTCTATTCATCCTCACCAATCTGTCCATATGGTCAGTGGTGCCCCTCAAACACAGCAGTAGCCCTTCCCCCTGGCAGACTGATTGGGGTGGTACTCTCTATTCATCCTCACCAATCTGTCCATATGGTCAGTGGTGACCCTCAAACACAGCAGTAGCCCTTCCCCCTGGCAGACTGATTGGGGGGGTACTCTCTATTCATCCTCACCAATCTGTCCATATGGTCAGTGGTGCCCCTCAAACACAGCAGTAGCCCTTCCCCCTGGCAGACTGATTGGGGTGGTACTCTCTATTCATCCTCACCAATCTGTCCATATGGTCAGTGGTGCCCCTCAAACACAGCAGTAGCCCTTCCCCCTGGCAGACTGATTGGGGTGGTACTCTCTATTCATCCTCACCAATCTGTCCATATGGTCAGTGGTGACCCTCAAACACAGCAGTAGCCCTTCCCCTGGCAGACTGATTGGGGGTACTCTCTATTCATCCTCACCAATCTGTCCATATGGTCAGTGGTGCCCCTCAAACACAGCAGTAGCCCTTCCCCCTGGCAGACTGATTGGGGTGGTACTCTCTATTCATCCTCACCAATCTGTCCATATGGTCAGTGGTGCCCCTCAAACACAGCAGTAGCCCTTCCCCCTGGCAGACTGATTGGGGTGGTACTCTCTATTCATCCTCACCAATCTGTCCATATGGTCAGTGGTGCCCCCCAAACACAGCAGTAGCCCTTCCCCCTGGCAGACTGATTGGGGGGGTACCCTCTATTCATCCTCACCAATCTGTCCATATGGTCAGTGGTGCCCCTCAAACACAGCAGTAGCCCTTCCCCCTGGCAGACTGATTGGGGGGGTACTCTCTATTCATCCTCACCAATCTGTCCATATGGTCAGTGGTGCCCCTCAAACACAGCAGTAGCCCTTCCCCCTGGCAGACTGATTGGGGTGGTACTCTCTATTCATCCTCACCAATCTGTCCATATGGTCAGTGGTGCCCCTCAAACACAGCAGTAGCCCTTCCCCCTGGCAGACTGATTGGGGTGGTACTCTCTATTCATCCTCACCAATCTGTCCATATGGTCAGTGGTGCCCCCAAACACAGCAGTAGCCCTTCCCCTGGCAGACTGATTGGGGGTACCCTCTATTCATCCTCACCAATCTGTCCATATGGTCAGTGGTGCCCCTCAAACACAGCAGTAGCCCTTCCCCTGGCAGACTGATTGGGGGGGTACCCTCTATTCATCCTCACCAATCTGTCCATATGGTCAGTGGTGCCCCTCAAACACAGCAGTAGCCCTTCCCCCTGGCAGACTGATTGGGGTGGTACTCTCTATTCATCCTCACCAATCTGTCCATATGGTCAGTGGTGCCCCTCAAACACAGCAGTAGCCCTTCCCCCTGGCAGACTGATTGGGGTGGTACTCTCTATTCATCCTCACCAATCTGTCCATATGGTCAGTGGTGCCCCTCAAACACAGCAGTAGCCCTTCCCCTGGCAGACTGATTGGGGTGGTACTCTCTATTCATCCTCACCAATCTGTCCATATGGTCAGTGGTGCCCCCCAAACACAGCAGTAGCCCTTCCCCCTGGCAGACTGATTGGGGTGGTACTCTCTATTCATCCTCACCAATCTGTCCATATGGTCAGTGGTGCCCCTCAAACACAGCAGTAGCCCTTCCCCCTGGCAGACTGATTGGGGTGGTACTCTCTATTCATCCTCACCAATCTGTCCATATGGTCAGTGGTGCCCCTCAAACACAGCAGTAGCCCTTCCCCTGGCAGACTGATTGGGGTGGTACTCTCTATTCATCCTCACCAATCTGTCCATATGGTCAGTGGTGCCCCCCAAACACAGCAGTAGCCCTTCCCCCTGGCAGACTGATTGGGGGGGTACCCTCTATTCATCCTCACCAATCTGTCCATATGGTCAGTGGTGACCCTCAAACACAGCAGTAGCCCTTCCCCCTGGCAGACTGATTGGGGTGGTACTCTCTATTCATCCTCACCAATCTGTCCATATGGTCAGTGGTGCCCCCCAAACACAGCAGTAGCCCTTCCCCCTGGCAGACTGATTGGGGTGGGGGGGGACTACTCTCTATTCATCCTCACCAATCTGTCCATATGGTCAGTGGTGCCCCCCAAACACAGCAGTAGCCCTTCCCCCTGGCAGACTGATTGGGGTGGGGGGGGGACTACTCTCTATTCATCCTCACCAATCTGTCCATATGGTCAGTGGTGCCCCCCAAACACAGCAGTAGCCCTTCCCCCTGGCAGACTGATTGGGGTGGGGGGGGGACTACTCTCTATTCATCCTCACCAATCTGTCCATATGGTCAGTGGTGCCCCCCAGACACACACACGCAAACAGTGATCTTTGTCACATTGTTTGTGATTACGGGACTGATGTGGTGATTAGGGACAGATAATCAGATTAAGGGTGACACGGATCTGGGCAGGGATAATGTGGCGAGGGCCGTATGCTGTCACACACACATACACAGAGAGAGAGAGTGTGAGGGCAACAGATTGGAGATCAGATCAGTTAACATCTTAACCTGCCCGTGAGACAATCTCCTTTCAATTAACCAGCCTAAACAAGGAAATGACTCTCAGCCCTGGTGTTGCCCCAGTAACCTAGTGTGTCTCCCACACCCATCTGTTCATTCCAATAGCAGGCTTTGTCTTTCTAGGGAGACCTTTAGAGCGACTGTCTGGGATTTGGGAAGCGGGTAATATGTCCAATGGGTCGTGTGTGTGTGTGTGTGTGTGTGTGTGTGTGTGTGTGTGTGTGTGTGTGTGTGTGTGTGTGTGTGTGTGTGTGTGTGTGTGTGTGTGTGTGTGTGTGTGTGTGTGTGTGTGTGTGTGTGTGTGTGTGTGTGTGTGTGTGTGTGTGTGTGCGTGCGTGCGTGCGTGCGTGCGTGCGTGTGTGTGTGCGATAGAATAAGATAAATATAAACAAGCAAGCTGTCAGCCACCACTGAATTACATAGCAACACTGAGCTCCCCTGGCAGCCTGAGAGTTGTAATCATTATGAAGAGAAGAAGATGAAACAGAGGTCCTACGATCATGTGACACCCACTTCACTTTCTAGTCTTTAATTCATTCCACTTGCAGAGAACCACACCAGGCCATTTGCTTTGGCAAGTGTGTGAGCAAAGAGAGCAAAGGTAGATGTTCCATATCAAAAAGGCTGTAGCATAATGTGCATGCATCACATACTGGATGTCTAGTGCTCTCGTCCCTCAGCTTCTACACAGGAAATGGAAAGTAAGTTCAAGCCTAAGATAGGCATTTAGCTACTGATGATGATGCCAGACTTGTCTGTTGATTTAGCCTACACAGTGTGTGTGGTATGTCTGTATGTATGTCTGTCTGTGCGCATGTGTGTGCCAAAGAGGACCAGAGAGACAGAGAGAGAAATTGATCCTATTGTATTAATTGTCCTGATCTGGAAATGCCTCATCACCACCCGTCACCCAGTCAGCATCGTTTGATCTGGCGGAGTCATTACGGTCGCTAAACAGTTTGAGCAGCCATCTATTAAATCCCTCCGCCAATTCAAAATCGCCTGATATTTATCCTACTGTTGCTCGGAGTTGGCGCTAAAAACTAATTATTCGCCTATGACAGGACGTGACCCGAATAACACAGAGTTTTTGAGAGGAGAGATCTACACTCTACACTCAGGCGCCAACACTTGCCGGCGGAGAAGCATCTCTCCGGGTTAAGTCACAGATAGTGTTTCAAAACTGATGAACAATCTTAGAGAAGAAAGGTTCTATGCTTGCTTCAAATATGGCGCCCGTTAAGGTTCTATTTATAACCGAAATTGGTTCCATATAGAACGCTATATATAGAACGTTAAGATATCTATAGAACGCTATATGGGACCCAAGGGTTCTAAACGGAAACAACGTTGGTTCAGTGATGAAGAATCTCTGGGATTCTGATGAAAGAACCCTACAAAATGGTCCTATATAGAACCTTTAGGGGTGCCGTATATGAAAAGCAATAGAACCATTTTTAGTTATATCCATAACCTTTTTTCTAAGAGTGTAGCCTAGCCTAGAAAGATGACCAATTCTCTCATAGCACAATAACATAGCACAATAAAACAAATAAAAGTAAGCTCCCCATGTTAACAGTGTAATGGAAACATTATGGCCAGGATGTATTCAAAGGTAGAACGGGACATGGTCTAACTGCACTGTCTGCAGCCCAGAAGAACCAGACCACCACAGACCCCTACTCTCCCATCCAATTGTGATGAATGATAAAATAACTGGACAGGGTGTCGAGAGGGTCCACGTGCATCGCATCCCTTGTACCCCCTCTGACAGCACAGAGCGCACGCTCTCGCAGATACAATGTGGCGTTCCATGGGAAAGAGAGCCGGTGTGAGCTCCGGCGCGTAGCATTATTCAATTTCGTTCCATGGTCCTACCATATGAACAGAGCAATGAAAATATCAATAATTTAGCCTACCTTCCATCGCGGAAACCGTGGTGGTGATGATGACCCATAAAACCGCAAGCAAATCCACAGTCATGGCAGGAATGTGTAGTCCACACAGCCTATATCCACTGAGAACCACGCAGGATTTGCGCGCACAAAAAAAAATCCCTTCAGTTGTCACAGAGCGGTGCATTCCAGTCGGTAAACCCGTGTTGTGAGAGTCACATTTCAAACCGTAGTAAAGACTATGTGACAACCAGCGTAGGACCTCATCGAGTGTATAGGGGATGGATTGGGGTGGTGAGGACGAGAGGAGGGGGGCGAGACAACCTCCTCACACACGGCTAAATCGGCAGGGCCAATCACAGATTGAAAAGTGAAAATCGTTAACCAATCGCCACTGGTCTGCTCCTCCCTGCATTGTGAAAACACCAAACTTTTCCCTGACCTATTTGAAACCTCGACCGCCTCATCGAAGTAGAATAGCACCACCAATTGGTCTTGATTGGATATTACATTAAAAGTTTCCCCCCCAAAATATAAAGGACCTCCATTTTTCAGCTTTCTCTCTCTACTCTTCTCTCCCAGTAACTCCTCCTCTCTACTCCTTTCTCCCACGAAAGAGTAGACGTATTCACTCCCATTCACCTAATTCACTTCAAATATCAAAAAGCATTCGATTGGCGTTTGCATCCCCCCCCCTACCCATTCCTTACACCAGTCTGTTCCCTAAAAGTCTATGAGGGGGGAGTGTTCAAATGTCAAATGTACAGTTCGTGGGATGTGGGACTGTGGTAAGACAGAAGCCCAATGCTGTTTCTCCCCCTTCTTCCTGAACTGTAATAATATTATTATATTATTACAGTTCAGGAAGAAGGGGGAGAAACAGCATTGGGCTTCTGTCTTACCACAGTCCCACATCCCGCACCTTCCTCCACCCCAGTCTCTTAGGGCCGGCGCGTGCCCTGGCACCCTCCCTCCCCTATGACCTTCATCAGAACCCCAGACCTCATTTGCATTCGGACTAGTCTTAGTAGCCTTGGCAAAAGGTCCACAGCCATCTCCTAGTTAGATCTCCCCGTCGCTGCCCCTCACGGGGGCGATCATCAATAACACCCAACCCCCTACACCTGGCTGGGGTTGGTTGTTCCAGCATAGAGTTCTCATTCTCAGGACGAAACCAACGGGGCCTGACTGTCTTATACGGGCCTGACACCAATTCTGCTAATTGATTTTGGGCCGGGCGGGTTTCAGGCTTGCCGCGCTGTATTAAGAATAAGACAAAATACTGTGCGTGTCTGCACACCTTTTGATACTGCTCTCAGCGGCAGGTGCAGCCACCAGCGGCGCCAGGGGCTGGCATCCGCATGAAAAAAGACTAAACCGTATGTGCACAAGTTTTCCCGCAAATGAACCATTTTGATGTTGAAAGGAAAGTGTGCGTATCTCCACGCACATCTCAGACCATGCACATGCACAACTTCTAGCGGTTGATAAACTGTATCGTAAGCAATTATATGTGTTTGGGGAGAAATGTAGATGTTTGATGCAGGAGAATGATAATTATAGTTGGCTAATAAAACATGAACGCGTAAGAGTAACGATAGGCTGCAACATATGCATTTGTTGTTGGTTGGTAAGGAGATCGCAAAAGCAGCATGTCGCCTGAAATATTGATTTACTTTAAGGCCTAAATCATAATAACATTGCAGGGCACTGGATCTCCTTTTCTGACATGCCTGTTGTATTACCGCTACACGACAACTATTAAGTGGTTCTGGATATGTAACAAACGGGACATAGCAGTACGTGAACATAGGGAGAATGAAGAGTGGATAGGGCACTTTCATTTGTTTTATTCATATCAAAATATGATTTTAAAAAATCAAAATCTTCTAGAGCTGCTGCCCAAAAAAGATAGACTCATGAGTCCAGACATTTAAAAGGTGTTTATTCAGCAACTGCGTCGGAAAATGGGGGAGGTCAGGAATTCCCATCCCTTATTGAAGTGTTGGACATCAATAGACTAATAAGGGCCCAGCATAACTCTTCCTATGACTTCATGAAGTGTTGGGATACTCTTCTCTCACTACAGGCCGCATCAACACATCACTCAGATCTTGCATGTTGACTGCACGTCTCAACAATCTAGCTCTGTTGTCCTCTGAAAGGGAACTCATTGACTCTGGTCTATGGTGAAATAATCGTAATCTTCAACACCAAGCCTAGGTGTCTACGTCTTCGGCTGTAAAACGTGAAACACACCAGAAAAATAGGCCTAAAAACGGTTTATTTATGATTTAGCCTAATGTGTTCATGTCTGCCTTGATAAGACAGGCCTATACAGTAGTGTTTGCTTATTCAAAGTGAGATATTGTATTCATACCAGCCGTGGTATTATGTATAATGATTTCATGTGTCCATGCCTGAATGCCTGACTATACAGTAGTGTTTGCTTATTCAAAGTCAGCCATTCATTTCATACCAGCCGTACAGTTCAAGATACAGTATATTGTATTGTGTTGTGTGTGGCTGTTTTCACATGGGCTTAATGAAAACCCTTTCAGGGCTTTCTATTCTTCCTTGTTTCTTTGTGCAATAGTTTCTCTCTTGCAATAATTATCTTTTTCTCTCTCTCTCTCTCTCTCTCTCTCTCTCTCTCTCTCTCTCTCTCTCTCTCTCTCTCTCTCTCTCTCTGTGAATATGTAGGTGATATACATGCTGTGTATTTCATTATGTTTGTTTACTGTCGATAGGCGGACTGTTTTGTTAGCGGTGTCGTTGTAAGCGGTTGTGTAGTTGTGCACTTTCGCTTCCTACTTGGCAATAATAACGGTCTCGTCGCTGTTTTTCATTGCGTAATCTCTCTTCTTAATCCACACTGATGCATATCAAAGTAGTATAGTGGAGGTATACGCCGTATCAATTACATAGTACAATAGAGAAATCATGCACACAGTAGCCTACACAAACAGATATAATATAAAATATTTGGCAATATGGGAAACCATAGCATAGGCCTATATCATTCAGCACGGGCAGGTAATGCGGCTTGGACAGCGCCTGCTGATCAAGATTTCAGCACTGGACAGCTCCGCACCCGGCTTTGTTCTCTGACTCCTAATATTCGCATTCACAATGAGATTGTGCATTTATTGGCTCATGAGTTGTACAGTTTAGACACTTTGTTTTGCTTCTCGATAGAAGAGTTTTAATTAAGGAAAAGGATATGTGGTTTTGGCCAGGGCCCTGAATCGATCCTGTAGCCATCGCCATTTCCCCTATAGACGAAATAGACTAGGCATACAGAAATCAGGTGGCAAAGACTACAGACAAGAAAAGTTATACAGGAACAGTAACATTAATGGATAAATATACTAAACAAACAAAAAAATACACAACATGCAACAATTTCATCGATTTTTCTGAGTTACACATCATATAAGGAACATTTATATAATCTCATTAGGCCCTAATCTATGGATTTAACATGACTGGGAATACAGATATGCAACTGTTGATCACAGATACCTTAAGAAAGTTAAGGGCGTGAATGAGAAAACCCCTGTCAGAATCTAATGTGACCACCATTTAACTCAGAAAGCGGGATACATCTCCTTTGCATACAGTTGATCAGGCTGTAGGTGACATTGTCTGGTGAGTATACAGGCCATGGAAGAACTGGGATATTTTTAGCTTCCAGGAAGGGTGTACAGATCCTTGAAACATGGGGCATATAAATGGAGTACATAGATACAGTGGCGACCAGTCATTCAGTGCAGGTGGGGCAGAGCCACCTCTTTAGCTAAAAATGTGCCTGTATTGTATTTTATTTTGGCATTCATTTGTGTCACATATAGAGTTTGCAAGCAATGTACACACATGGTCTCTTTCTTGAGTAAGGCAGCTCCAAAATGCAGGTGTTTCAGCCTAGCTCAGTGCTTTCTGTGGTGGAAGGGCAGCCAGCGGAAAATACAGAGCGTAGGCGTTGGTAATCTTCTCGGGTTGCGCTGTGATTGGCTCGTTGTTCAGTCACTCATAGGGAGACTACGTCGAAGCAGATACAGTGAATCTCAGACAATCTCGACAGTAAGACAGGATAGTACTCGAGTGAAGAGCAAAAATCCACTTGTTAAGCTACGTAACATGCTAGCAAAACGTACTGATCAGTGCTAATATATAGCATGAGCAAACTAAGATAAAGATGATCCTGAGCACTGACCTCAACTTAGCTAACATTTTTTCCGGCCTAATTGCAGGCTTATATCCAAGCAGACATTCAGTGCAAACCAAAATCCGACATTGGTTGATTTATCAAGATGAGCTCCCCAGCTTGTCTCAAGGCAGCGCTGTCCCAGTCAAAACGCTGCTGGCCCTGGAGATGTGGATCTGGGCAGGGGTGATGTTGTGGATGTTTGTGGCTGTTGTGGATGTTTTCTAAATGTAATATAATGGTTGGATATGACCTTGGGAGTTTCAGTAGAAGAAACCATTTGATACTGTGTATGGCTTCAAATGCATTGGCCTACTTTAGTTGGTTATTCAGTTGATGACAACGAAGAGTTTTCCTCTCTCCTCGCGTTTCAAAGGCTGTTTTCCTCTCTCCTCACTGCTGCCACCCGCCTTCATTGTATCAAATCAAATTTAATTTGTCACATTTAGCAGGTGTTATTGTAGGTGTAGCGAAATGCTTGTGTTTCTAGCTCCAACCGTGCAGTCATATCAAACAAGTAATATCTAACTATTTCACAACAACACACACAATACACACAAATCTAATGTAAAGGAATAGAATTAAGAATATATAAATATTTGGAGAAGCAATGTCAGAGCGGCATAGAATAAGATACAGGAGAATAGAATAGAATACAGTATATACATACGAGATGAGTAATACAAAATATGTAAACATTAATAAAGTGACTAGTGTTCCATTATTAAAGTGGCCAGTGATTTCAAGTCAATGTATATAGGGCAGCAGCCTCTAATGTGCTAGTGATGGCTATTTAGCAGTCTGATGGCCTTGAGATAGAAGCTGTTCTTCAGTCTCTCGGTCCCAGCTTTGATGCACCTGTACTGACCTCACCTTCTGGATGGTAGCGGTGTGAACAGGCAGTGGCTCAGGTTGTTAATGTCCTTGATTATCTTTTTGGATTCCCTGCTTTCCTGTGCTGTATGTGTCCTGGAGGGCAGGTAGTTTGCCCCCAGTGATGCGTTGGGCAGACCGCACCACCCTCTGGAGACCCCGGCGGTTGCAGATTGTGCAGTTGCCCTACCAGGCGGCGATACAGCCTGACAGGATGATCTCAAGTGTGCATCAGTAAAATTGTGTGAGGGTCTTAGGTGCCAATCCACATTTCTTCAGCCTCCTGAGGTTGAAGAAGTGCTGTTGTGCCTTCTTCACAACACTATCTGTGTGGGTGGACCATTTCAGTTTGTCAGTGATATGTACGCCGAACTTGAATCTTTCCACCTTCTCCACTGCAGTCCCATCAATGTGGATAGGGGGATGCTCCCTCTGCTGTTTCCTGAAGTCCACAATCAGCTCTTTTGTTTTGTTGATGTTGAGTGAGATGTTATTTTCCTGGCACGACACTCCCAGGGCCCTCACCTCCTCCCTGTAGGCTGTCTCATCATTGTTGGTAATCAGGCCTACTGTTGTGTCATCTGCAAACTTGATGATTGAGTTGGAGGTGTGCTGAGGTCACATCCTTGTGGGGCACCAGTGTTGAGGATCAGCAGAGTAGAATGTTGTTTCCTTAAATGTCGTACTCACATCGGCCACGGAGAAGGAGAGCCCGCAGTCCTTGGTAGTGGGCCGCGTCGGTGGAATTGTGTTATCCTCAAAGTGGCCAAAGAAGGTGTTTAATTTGTCTGGAAGCAAGACGTCGGTGTCCGCTACGTGGCCGATTTTCCCTTTGTAGTCCGTGATTGTCTGTAGACCCTGTCACATATGTCTCGAGTCTGAGCCGTTGAATTGCGACTCCACTTAGTCTCTATACTGATGTTTTGCCTGTTTGATTGCCTTATGGAGGGGATAACTACACTGTTTGTATTCAGCCATATTCCCAGTCACCTTGCCATGATTAAATGCAATGGTTCGTACTTTCAGTTTTGTGTGAATGCTGCCATCTATCCACGGTTTCTGGTTAGGGTAGGTTTTAATAGTCTCAGTGGGTACAACATCTCCTATACACGTCCTGATAAACTCAGTCACAGTATCAGTGTGTTTGTCTATGTTGTTCTTGAAAATCTACCCGGAACAAATCCCAGGCCGCGTGATCAAAACAATCTTAAAGCGTGGATTCCGATTTGTCAGACCAGCATTGAAAGTCCTTGGCATAGCTACTTCCTGTTAGTGTTTCTGCCTATAGGAAGGGAGGAGAAAAATGGAGTCGTGATCATATTTGCCGAAGGGAGGGCGGGGGAGGACCTTGTAGGCATCCCGGTATTTGGAGTAGCAGTGGTCAAGTGTTTTAGCAGCGCGAGTACGACAGCCAATGTGTTGATAGAACTTCAGTAGGGTTTTCCTCAAATTTGCTTTGTTAAAATCCCCAGCTACAGTAAATGCGTCCTCAGCACATGTGGTTTACAGTTTGCATGAAGTTTTTTTGAGGGCTGTCATGGTATCGGCTTGAGGGGAAATAAACACGGCTGTGACTATAACCGAAGAGAATTCTCTTGGGAGGTGATATGGTCGGCATTTGATTGTGAGGTATTGTAGTTCGGGTGAACAGAAGGACTTGAGTTCTTGTATGTTATCACAATCACCGTGAAACAGAGTATGTTTGTCATGCTGTTTGTCAAGGCTCTCGAGGATTATTTGTCTGTGTCTCTTGACGCCGGTACCATAGTGCCTTCTTCTTCTCCGGCCGGGGCGGGGTTATTTTTTGTTAAGAAGAAGGACGGTACTCTGCGCCCCTGCGTGGGATTATCGAGGGCTGAATGACATAACGGTTAAGAATCGTTATCCGCTTCCCCTTATGTCATCAGCCTTCGAGATTCTGCAGGGAGCCAGGTGCTTTACTAAGTTGGACCTTCGTAACGCTTACCATCTCGTGCGCATCAGAGAGGGGGACGAGTGGAAAACGGCGTTTAACACTCCGTTAGGGCATTTTGAGTACCGGGTTCTGCCGTTCGGTCTCGCCAATGCGCCAGCTGTTTTTCAGGCATTAGTTAATGATGTTCTGAGAGACATGCTGAACATCTTTGTTTTTGTCTATCTTGACGATATCCTGATTTTTTTCTCCGTCACTCGAGATTCATGTTCAGCACGTTCGACGTGTTCTACAGCGCCTTTAGAGAATTGTCTCTACGTAAAGGCTGAGAAGTGCTCTTTCCATGTCTCCTCCGTTACTTTTCTCGGTTCCGTTATTTCCGCTGAAGGCATTCAGATGGATTCCGCTAAGGTCCAAGCTGTCAGTGATTGGCCCGTTCCAAGGTCACGTGTCGAGTTGCAGCGCTTTTTAGGTTTCGCTAATTTCTATCGGCGTTTCATTCGTAATTTCGGTCAAGTTGCTGCTCCTCTCACAGCTCTTACTTCTGTCAAGACGTGTTTTAAGTGGTCCGGTTCCGCCCAGGGAGCTTTTGATCTTCTAAAAGAACGTTTTACGTCCGCTCCTATCCTCGTTACTCCTGACGTCACTAGACAATTCATTGTCGAGGTTGACGCTTCAGAGGTAGGCGTGGGAGCCATTCTATCCCAGCGCTTCCAGTCTGACGATAAGGTTCATCCTTGCGCTTATTTTTCTCATCGCCTGTCGCCATCTGAGCGCAACTATGATGTGGGTAACCGTGAACTGCTCGCCATCCGCTTAGCCCTAGGCGAATGGCGACAGTGGTTGGAGGGGGCGACCGTTCCTTTTGTCGTTTGGACAGACCATAAGAACCTTGAGTACATCCGTTCTGCCAAACGACTTAATGCCCGTCAAGCTCGTTGGGCGTTGTTTTTCGCTCGTTTCGAGTTTGTGATTTCTTACCGTCCGGGTAGCAAGAACACCAAGCCTGATGCCTTATCCCGTCTGTTTAGTTCTTCTGTGGCTTCTACTGATCCCGAGGGATTCTTCCTTATGGGCGTGTTGTCGGGTTAACAGTCTGGGAATTGAAAGACAGGTTAAGCAAGCACTCACGCACACTGCGTCGCCGCGCGCTTGTCCTAGTAACCTCCTTTTCGTTCCTGTTTCCACTCGTCTGGCTGTTCTTCAGTGGGCTCACTCTGCCAAGTTAGCTGGTCATCCCGGTGTTCGAGGCACTCCTGCGTCTATTCGCCAGCGCTTTTGGTGGCCGACTCAGGAGCGTGACACGCGCCGTTTCGTGGCTGCTTGTTCGGACTGCGCGCAGACTAAGTCGGGTAACTCTCCTCCTGCCGGTCGTCTCAGACCGCTCCCCATTCCTTCTCGACCATGGTCTCACATCGCCTTAGGCTTCACTACCGGTCTGCCTTTGTCTGCGGGAAGACTGTGAGAGCCGCCAATAAACGCAGGATTAAGAGTCCAAGGTATTGTTGCGGCCAGAGAGTGTGGCTTTCCACTCGCAACCTTCCTCTTACGACAGCTTCTCGTAAGTTGACTCCGCGGTTCATTGGTCCGTTCCGTGTCTCCCAGGTCGTCAATCCTGTCGCTGTGCGACTGCTTCTTCCGCGACATCTTCGTCGCGTCCATCCTGTCTTCCATGTCTCCTGTGTTAAGCCTTTTCTTCGCACCCCCGTTCGTCTTCCCTCCCCCTCCCGTCCTTGTCGAGAGCGCACCTATTTACAAGGTACATAAGATCATGGACATGCGTTCTCGGGGACGGGGTCACCAATACTTAGTGGATTGGGAGGGTTACGGTCCTGAGGAGAGGAGTTGGGTTCCGTCTCGGGACGTGCTGGACCGTTCACTCATCGATGATTTCCTCCGTTGCCGCCAGGATTCCTCCTCGAGTGCGCCAGGAGGCGCTCGGTGAGTGGGGGTACTGTCATGTTTGTCATTTATTATCATGTCTTGTCCCTGTGCTCCCCATTCTGTTCGTTTCCCTCTGCTGGTCTTATTGGGTTCTTTCCTCTTTCTATCCCTCTCTCTCCCCCTCCCCTCTCACTCTCTCGCTCTCTCTTCTCTCTATCGTTCCGTTCCTGCTCCCAGCTGTTCCTATTCCCTAATCATCATTTAGTCTTCCCACACCTGTTCCCGATCCTTTCCCCTGATTGGAGTCCCTATTTATTCCTTTGTGTTCCGTTCCTGTCCCGTCGGTTCCTTGTTTAGTATTCACCGTGCTGTGATTGTGTTTCGCCCTGTCCTGTCGTGTTTTTTGCCTTCATCAGATGCTGCGTGTGAGCAGGTGTCTCTGTCAACTACGGCCTGCGCCTACCCGAAGCGACCTGCAGTCTGTGGCCGCTTCTCTTGTTATTCCCCTCTACAGACTAGAGGATTTCTGTTATTCCCTGTTTGGACTTGAATAAACTCTGTTTCTGTTAAGTCGCTTTTGGGTCCTCTATCACCAGCATGACAGAAGGATCCGACCAAGGAATGGACCCAGCGACTACAGACGTTCGTAACACTGCCGTCGAGATCCAAGGAGCCATGCTCGGCAGACACGAGCAGGAATTGTCTGCTGCTCGCCATGCCGTGGAGAACCTGGCCGCTCAGGTTTCCGACCTCTCTGGACAATTCCAGAGTCTTCGTCTCGTGCCACCTGTTACGTCCTGGCCTGCAGAGCCTCCAGAACCTAGGGTTAATAACCCACCTTGCTACTCCGGGCAGCCCACTGAGTGCCGCTCCTTTCTCACCCAGTGTGAGATTGTGTTCTCTCTCCAACCCAACACATACTCTAGAGAGAGAGCTCGGGTTGCTTACGTCATTTCACTCCTTACTGGCCGGGCTCGAGAGTGGGGCACAGCTATCTGGGAGGCAAGGGCTGATTGCTCTAACAAATACCAGAACTTTAAAGAGGAGATGATTCGGGTTTTTGACCGTTCAGTTTTTGGTAGGGAGGCTTCTAGGGCCCTGGCTTCCCTATGCCAAGGTGATCGATCCATAACGGATTACTCTATTGAGTTTCGCACTCTTGCTGCCTCTAGTGAGTGGAACGAGCCGGCGCTGCTCGCTCGTTTTTGGAGGGACTCCACGCAGTGGTTAAGGATGAGATTCTCTCCCGGGAGGTTCCTTCAGATGTGGACTCTTTGATTGCTCTCGCCATCCGCATAGAACGACGGGTAGATCTTCGTCACCGGGCTCGTGGAAGAGAGCTCGCATCAACGGTGTTTCCCTGCTCCGCATCGCAACCATCTCCCTCCTCTGGCTCAGAGACTGAGCCCATGCAGCTGGGAGGGATTCGCATCTCGACTAAGGAGAGGGAACGGAGGATCACCAACCGCCTGTGCCTCTATTGCGGATTTGATGGACATTTTGTCAATTCATGTCCAGTAAAGGCCAGAGCTCATCAGTAAGCGGAGGGCTACTGGTGAGCGCTACTACTCAGGTCTCTTCATCTAGATCATGTACTACTATGTCGGTCCATCTACGCTGGACCGGTTCGGGTGCTACATGCAGTGCCTTGATTGACTCTGGGGCTGAGGGTTGTTTCATGGACGAAGCATGGGCTCGGAAACATGACATTCCTTTCAGACCGTTAGACAAGCCTACGCCCATGTTTGCCTTAGATGGTAGTCATCTTCCCAGTATCAGATTTGAGACACTACCTTTAACTCTCACAGTATCTGATAACCACAGTGAGACTATTTCTTTTTGATTTTTCGTTCACCTTTTACACCTGTTGTTTTGGGTCATCCCTGGCTAGTATGTCATAATCCTTCTATTAATTGGTCTAGTAATTCTATCCTATCCTGGAACGTTTCTTGTCATGTGAAGTGTTTAATGTCTGCCATCCCTCCCATTTCTTCTGTCCCCACTTCTCAGGAGGAACCTGGCGATTTGACAGGAGTGCCGGAGGAATATCATGATCTGCGCACGGTCTTCAGTCGGTCCCGAGCCAACTCCCTTCCTCCTCACCGGTCGTATGATTGTAGTATTGATCTCCTTCCGGGGACCACTCCTCCTCGGGGTAGACTATACTCTCTGTCGGCTCCCGAACGTAAGGCTCTCGAGGATTATTTATCTGTGTCTCTTGACGCCGGTACCATAGTGCCTTCTTCCTCTCCGGCCGGGCGGGGTTCTTTTTTGTTAAGAAGAAGGACGGTACTCTGCGCCCCTGCGTGGATTATCGAGGGCTGAATGACATAACGGTTAAGAATCGTTATCCGCTTCCCCTTATGTCATCAGCCTTCGAGATACTGCAGGGAGCCAGGTGCTTTACTAAGTTGGACCTTCGTAACGCTTACCATCTCGTGCGCATCAGAGAGGGGGACGAGTGGAAAACGGCGTTTAACACTCCGTTAGGGCATTTTGAGTACCGGGTTCTGCCGTTTGGTCTCGCCAATGCGCCAGCTGTTTTTCAGGCATTAGTTAATGATGTTCTGAGAGACATGCTGAACATCTTTGTTTTTGTCTATCTTGACGATATCCTGATTTTTTCACCGTCACTCGAGATTCATGTTCAGCACGTTCGACGTGTTCTACAGCGCCTTTTAGAGAATTGTCTCTACGTAAAGGCTGAGAAGTGCTCTTTTCATGTCTCCTCCGTTACTTTTCTCGGTTCCGTTATTTCCGCTGAAGGCATTCAGATGGATTCCGCGAAGGTCCAAGCTGTCAGTGATTGGCCCGTTCCAAGGTCACGTGTCGAGTTGCAGCGCTTTTTAGGTTTCGCTAATTTCTATCGGCGTTTCATTCGTAATTTCGGTCAAGTTGCTGCCCCTCTCACAGCTCTTACTTCTGTCAAGACGTGTTTTAAGTGGTCCGGTTCCGCCCAGGGGAGCTTTTGATCTTCTAAAAGAACGTTTTACGTCTGCTCCTATCCTCGTTACTCCTGACGTCACTAGACAATTCATTGTCGAGGTTGACGCTTCAGAGGTAGGCGTGGGAGCCATTCTATCCCAGCGCTTCCAGTCTGACGATAAGGTTCATCCTTGCGCTTATTTTTCTCATCGCCTGTCGCCATCTGAGCGCAACTATGATGTGGGTAACCAGTGAACTGCTCGCCATCAGCTTAGCCCTAGGCGAATGGCGACAGTGGTTGGAGGGGGCGACCGTTCCTTTTGTCGTTTGGACAGACCATAAGAACCTTGAGTACATCCGTTCTGTCAAACGACTTAATGCCCGTCAAGCTCGTTGGGCGTTGTTTTTCGCTCGTTTTCGAGTTTGTGATTTCTTACCGTCCGGGTAGCAAGAACACCAAGCCTGATGCCTTATCCCGTCTGTTTAGTTCTTCTGTGGCTTCTACTGATCCCGAGGGGATTCTTCCTTATGGGCGTGTTGTCGGGTTGACAGTCTGGGGAATTGAAAGACAGGTTAAGCAAGCACTCACGCACACTGCGTCGCCGCGCGCTTGTCCTAGTAACCTCCTTTTCGTTCCTGTTTCCACTCGTCTGGCTGTTCTTCAGTGGGCTCACTCTGCCAAGTTAGCTGGTCATCCCGGTGTTCGAGGCACTCTTGCGTCTATTCGCCAGCGCTTTTGGTGGCCGACTCAGGAGCGTGACACGCGCCGTTTCGTGGCTGCTTGTTCGGACTGCGCGCAGACTAAGTCGGGTAACTCTCCTCCTGCCGGTCGTCTCAGACCGCTCCCATTCCTTCTCGACCATGGTCTCACATCGCCCTAGACTTCATTACCGGTCTGCCTTTGTCTGCGGGGAAGACTGTGATTCTTACGGTTGTCGATAGGTTCTCTAAGGCGGCACATTTCATTCCCCTCGCTAAACTTCCTTCCGCTAAGGAGACGGCACAAATCATTATCGAGAATGTGTTCAGAATTCATGGCCTCCCGTTAGACGCCGTTTCAGACAGAGGCCCGCAATTCACGTCACAGTTTTGGAGGGAGTTCTGTCGTTTGATTGGTGCGTCCGTCAGTCTCTCTTCCGGGTTTCATCCCCAGTCTAACGGTCAAGCAGAGAGGCCAATCAGACGATTGGTCGCATACTACGCAGCCTTTCTTTCAGAAATCCTGCGTCTTGGGCAGAACAGCTCCCTGGGCAGAATACGCTCACAACTCGCTTCCTTCGTCTGCTACCGGGTTATCTCCGTTTCAGAGTAGTCTGGGTTACCAGCCTCCTCTATTCTCTTCCCAGCTTGCCGAGTCCAGCGTTCCTCCGCCTCAAGCGTTTGTCCAACGTTGTGAGCGCACCTGGAGGAGGGTGAGGTCTGCACTTTGCTGTTACAGGGCACAGACTGTGAGAGCCGCCAATAAACGCAGGATTAAGAGTCCAAGGTATTGTTGCGGCCAGAGAGTGTGGCTTTCCACTCGCAACCTTCCTCTTACGACAGCTTCTCGTAAGTTGACTCCGCGGTTCATTGGTCCGTTCCGTGTCTCCCAGGTCGTCAATCCTGTCGCTGTGCGATTAAAATCTTCCGCGACATCTTCGTCGCGTCCATCCTGTCTTCCATGTCTCCTGTGTCAAGCCCTTTCTTCGCACCCCCGTTCGTCTTCCCCTCCCCCTCCCGTCCTTGTCGAGAGCGCACCTATTTACAAAGTACATAAGATCATGGACATGCGTTCTCGGGGACGGGGTCACCAATACTTAGTGGATTGGGAGGGTTACGGTCCTGAGGAGAGGAGTTGGGTTCCGTCTCGGGACGTGCTGGACCGTTCACTCATTGATGATTTCCTCCGTTGCCGCCAGGATTCCTCCTCGAGTGCGCCAGGAGGCGCTCGGTGAGTGGGGGGGTACTGTCATGTTTTGTCATTGATTGTCATGTCTTGTCCCTGTGCTTCCCCTTCTATTCGTTTCCCTCTGCTGGTCTTATTAGGTTCTTTCCCTCTTTCTATCCCTCTCTCTCCCCCTCCCTCTCTCACTCTCCCGCTCTCTCTTCTCTCTATCGTTCCGTTCCTGCTCCCAGCTGTTCCTATTCCCCTAATCATCATTTAGTCTTCCCACACCTGTTCCCGATCCTTTTCCCTGATTAGAGTCCCTATTTCTCTCCTTGTTTTCCGTTCCTGCCCTGTCGGATCCTTGTCTATATTCACCGTGCTGTGTCTATGTTTTGCCCTGTCGTGTCGTGTTTCCCTCAGATGCTGCGTGGTGAGCAGGTGTCTGAGTCTGCTAGGTTCAAGTGCCTTCCCGAGGCAACCTGCAGTTCTTGATCATGTCTTCAGTCTGTTCTCGTCTTTACGAGTAGTATTATGCCTTTTGTTTTGTTAAGTATCTTACTGGATTAAAAACTCTGTTTTCGCCAAGTCGCTTTTGGGTCCTCATTCACCTGCATGACAGTGTGTGGTGTGCTCGCCTCCTGAGTCGGACTAGTGTTTTGGATCAGTCTCTGGAATCAGTTCAATTGCCCCGAGGGATACGAACAAAAGATACAATTTGGGAATGGATACAATTCGTATTCCTGGTCGTAATAATGGTGAGTTACCGCCGCTCTGATATCCAAAAGCTTTCCAGGCTGTTTGTAATAGCACAACAAAAATTCCTGGCTAATAATGTAAGAAATAAAGCATAAAAAACAAAACCCTGCAAAGTTTCCTAAGACCTAGAAGCACGGCAGTCCTATCCGTTGCGCTATCCCAGTGCATTGTTCTCAACACCAGTTTAAATCAATACAGGGCCGACTGTGATTTAGAAATCTGCCTTTTTTGGGGGGTTTGGGCTCTTTACATTTCTGTGACATCGAACCAGGGCTTCAGGTCACCATGCTTGGGTAACTCCAGGATAAAAATTTTAGGCTAGATGACAACTCCAGTTTAGGCAGCACACTCCCCCGGGAATTGAAAGGCTGTGGTAGAGCTGAAACAGTGTTGATGCTTTAGCCTGCCAGTCTGGGTCTTCCAGGAAAAGCGTGCTTCATCCTATTTCAACCTGCCTTCCAACTCCATCCCCCTATATCTTGAATTTGGCCCTCCCTCTCTCCATCCCCCATTATCCTCACTCCTACCCTTTATCAAACAAAACAAAAATGTTAAAAAGCCTTGACAGCTAACAACTTATTTTTTCCCTCTGAGACGCGTCTAATGAACTACATCAGTACAATACAGCAAAACCCGTTTGAAAACATAATGGCAACGTACAGCGACTCTCGAGTCAGAGTCGACCAAAGCTCCATTTGTCATTTTTAATGGTGTGGTGTGGAGTGGGACAGCGTCTCGAGCTCTCGACTGCTTGGCCCCGGTGCGACACAGTGGATTTACGAGGTTCGTCTAGTTCTTATTTGTCATGCCTCTGTCCCCAGTACCAGAACTGTCACCTCTGACCCTCAGGGCTAGCTCCAGAGGAGGGCTGGAGCCCAACCCAATCAATCCCTGTTTACTGTCCTCACCTTGGGGAAGGAAAAGAGAAGGAGAAGAGTTAAAGATGATGCTGCTGGAGCAGTAGCACAACCTCCCCCACATTATGGACATGCAATACACACACACACACACACACACACACACACACACACACACACACACACACACACACACACACACACACACACACACACACACACACACACACACACACACACACACACACACACACACACACACACACACACACACACACACACACACTATATATACAAAAGTATGTGGACAACCCTTCAAATGAGTGGATTTGGCTAAACCCGTTGCTGACAGGTGTATAAAATTGAGCACACAGCAATGTAATCTCCATAGACAAACAATGGCAGTAGAATGGCCTTACCGAAGAGCTCAGTGACTTTCAATGTGGCACCGTCATAGGATGCCACCTTTCCAAAAAGTCAGTTTGTCAAATTTCTGCCATGCTAGAACTGCCCTGGTCAGCTGTAAGTGCTGTTATTGGGAAGTGGAAAATGTCTAAGAGCAACAACGGCTCAGCAGCGAAGTGGTAAGCCACACAAGCTCACAGAACAGGACTGCCGAGGGCTAAAGCACGTACAAATCGTCTGTCCTCGACTGCAACACTCACTATTGTACTAGCAAACTTGTAGTAGCAAACTGCCTCTAGAAGCGACATCAGCACAATAACTGTTAGTCAGGAGCTTCATGAAATGGGTTTTAATGGCCGAACAGCCACACACAAACCTAAGATCACCATGCACAATGCCAAGCATTGGCTGGAGTGGTGTAAAACTCGACGCAATTGGACTCTGGAGTAGTGGAAACGCGTTCTCTAGAGTAGTGGAAACCAGTCCGACGGACAAATCTGGATGCCAGGAGAACACTACCTGCTCCAATGCATAGTTCCAACTGTAAAGTTTGGTGGAATAATAATGGTCTGATGCTGTTTTACATGGTTCGGCTAGGCCCCTTAGTTCCAGGGATGGGAAATCTTAATGCTACAGCATATAATGACATTCTAGACGATTCTGTGCTTCCAACTTTGTGGCAACAGTTTGTGGAAGGCCCTTTCCTGTTTCAGCATGACTATGCTCCTGTGCACAAAGTGAGGTCCATACAGAAATGGTTTGTTGAGATCGGTGTTTAAGAACTTGACTGGCATGCACAGAGCCCTGACCTCAATCCCATTAAACAATTTTTGGATGAATTGGAACACCCGCTGCGAGCCAGGCCTAATCGCCTAACATCAGTGCCCAACCTCACTAATTCTCTAGTGGCTGAATGAAAGCAAGTCCCGCAGCAATGTTCCAACATCTAGTGGAAAGCTTTCCCAGAAGAGTGTAGGCTGTTATAGCAGCAAAGGGGGGACCAACTCCATATTAATGCCCATGATTTTGCAATGAGATGTTTGACGAGCAGGTGTCCACATACCTTTGGTCATGCAGTGGATATATAAAGTAGACACACACAAAGACACAACCACACACACAATTCAACTAAACAACCACAATTACACACACACACACACACACACACACACACACACACACACACACACACACACACACACACACACACACACACACACACACACACACACACACACACACACACACACACACACACACACACACAACGACACCAAACACACACACACACACACACACAACGACACCAAACACACACCTACACCTGTATTGCGATAATGATCCACACAGCAGCAGCACAACACTCACCCACTCCAGCTCAAAAGCTTGTGTCCAACATTGCAAAAACACATTGGTTTACGCAAAGGTAATAGGGAGGTAACGCGTTTGTGTTTGTGTGCGTGTCCGTAAATCACATTTTCTGTTGTCAGGATTTTATTGTCCATTGCCAAGCTACAGCTTTAGTAGATGCATCTAGACAGGCATCTGCACTACATGTACAATGAATCATTACACACATACTGTCTGCAAATGTAATGCTTAGCTCATGGTGTGATCATTCAAACCCCACAATAATAGCTAGAAACACTCAGAAACAAACAGCTTCTATCTCAAGGGCATCAGACTGTCAAATAGCTATCACTAGCACATTAGAGGCTGCTGCCCTATATACATAGACTTGAAATCACTGGCCACTTTAATAAATGGAACACTAGTCACTGTTTACATATTTTGCATTACTCATCTCATATGTATATACTGTAGTCTATTCTATTCTACTGTATCTTAGTCTGTGTCGCTCTGACATTGCTCGTCCAATATTTATATATTCTTAATTCCAATCCATTCCTTTAGATGTGTTGGTATTGTTGTGAATTGTTAGATATTACTTTGTTAGGTATTACTGCACTGTTGGAGCTAGAAACACAAGCATTTCGCTACACCCGAAATAACATCTGCTAAACACGTGTATGTGACCAATAACATTTGAAATGATTATATTTGATGTTTGTTCAGGGATCCACACTGATTCAATCTTGTGTTGTGTGTGTCCTGTGTGAGGGGCGGGACATTTATCGTGCCTTTTACCTGTAAACATCAGCGCGTTCGGTCCACATCACCATTGAAATAGACCAATGTTCCATGACCTTTCTATTCCTCTTCATTCATTCCAGTTGTTCTGTCCGCTGTCTGGCTCCTACCCACCCATGAGAGAGAACACTGCTGCGGTCAGCTGGAAAATCACTGTTGATGTTGATCGGCTCTGCATGGAAACCTGGGACGAAATACAATACAGTGGTTTAGCTGGTTGGTATTGCACTTAACCACACACCTACCTAACCATTACACTCACCAAGTCCAATGGGCTAACTGTCCAAACAACCATAACTACCCAAAAAATACCAAATCCCAGAAAACAAAATGACTCACAGCATTCTGAGGAGGACACGATCACACCAAAATGTCACCTTAGATGAGAAATAATTGTATATAGTAGATTGTTGGTAATGTGTTTGTCACGATCATACACTACACTACACAAGATGCATTCATTAAACAGACTGGTGTGACAGGAGGGAAAACAAAAGCACTGGTACTGGTGTGAAAGTGGGGGCTGGGCCAGTTGGCATGGCAATGAGAGACCCATTATGAATGCATGAAAATGAAAAGTCCAAGTCAATATACAAACACACAGGCTCAGATGACAAGAGAATTCAGGATGACGCTCGTACCCAGACCTCTGTGGCGGTGGAATGAATGGTTATTAGGTTCTGTTCGGCCCGTTCATTTATCTTCAGCGGGATGCTCGATGGCCATCAATGATACAGTGTTAGAGCCAGGGCTGAATACAGATGTGGTCTAGGACTAGAGCATCTACAAAACAGAGGGTTGGACGGACATATAACCACTGGTTGTAAGGCTGGATTGTGTCTAGGAACACAGGGTTTATTTGTCTGTGGGATCAGAGATGGTGACATAGAGGAGACGTCTCATCTAACTCTCTATATCACATGTTCCACGTCAGTGTGTGTGAGAGAGAGAGAGAGAGAGAGAGAGAGAGAGAGAGAGAGAGAGAGAGAGAGAGAGAGAGAGAGAGAGAGAGAGACAGACAGACAGACAGACAGACAGACAGACAGACAGACAGACAGACAGACAGACAGACAGACAGACAGACAGACAGACAGACAGACAGACAGACAGACAGACAGACAGACAGACAGACAGACAGACAGACAGACAGACAGACAGACAGACAGACAGACAGACAGACTCTTCTGTACAACACTGTACACAGTTAATCATTTAACATTTCAAACATCTTTCTCTTCTGTACAACACTGTACACAGTTAATCATTTAACATTTCAAACATCGTTCTCTTCTGAAACATTTGTCTGTTGATTGTTGTTGACTGTTCATTTGTCGTGGTTTATTTCACGCAAGGTAAATATATGTTTCGATCAAGTTTCAGGTAAGACCCGAATGCAGATTGTGTTGAAGTAACAGTGTTGATTACAGCAACAGGGGCAGGCAAAGGAAGTCAGAGACCTGGCCGGGTGGTGCCAGAATAACAACCTTTCCCTCAACCTAACAAGGACTAAGGAGATCATTGTGGACTACAGGAAAAGGAGGACTGAGCACGCTCCCATTCATTTGGCATGGGTACTGAGATCCTCAAAAGGTTCTACAGCTGCAACATCGAGAGCATCACTGCCTGGTACGGCAACTGCTCGGCCTCTGACCGCAAGGCACTACAGAGGGTAGTGCGTACGGCCCAGTACATCACTGGGGCTAAGCTGCCTGGTATCCAGGACCTCTACACCAGGCGGTGTCAGAGGAAGGCCCTAAAAATTGTCAAAGACCCCAGCCACCCCAGTCATAGACTGTTCTCTCTACTACCACATGGCAAGCGGTACCAGAGTGCCAAGTCTAGGACAAAAAGGCTTCTCAACAGGTTTTACCCCCAAGCCATAAGACTCCTGAACAGCTAATCAAATGGCTACCCGGACTATTTGCATTGTGTGCCCCCCCTCCCAACCCCTCCTTTACGCTGCCGCTACTCTCTGTTTATCATATATGTATAGTCACTTTAACTATACATTCATGTACATACTACCTCAATTGGGCCGACCAACCAGTGCTCTCGCACATTGGCTAACCGGGCTATCTGCATTGTGTCCCACCACCCACCAACCCCTCTTTTTACGCTACTGCTACTATCTGTTCATCATATATGCAAAGTCACTTTAACCATATCTACATGTACATACTACCTCAATCAGCCTGACTAACCGGTGTCTGTATGTAGCCTTGCTACTGTATATTGCCTGTCTTTTTACTGTTGTTTTATTTCTTTACCTACCTATCGTTCACCTAATACATTTTTTGCACTATTGGTTAGAGCATGTAAGTAAGAATTTCACTGTTCACCTGCTGTATTCAGCGCATGTGACAAATAAACTTTGATTTGATTTGAAATGACAGGTCAAGGCAGGCAGGGGCCGATAATCCAGAGTGGCAAAGGTTACAGGACGGCAGGCAGGCTCAGGCAGAGTGGTCAGGCAGGCTCAGGCAGAGTGGTCAGGCAGGCTCAGGCAGAGTGGTCAGGCAGGCTCAGGCAGAGTGGTCAGGCATGCTCAGGCAGAGTGGTCAGGCAGGCGGGCTCAGAGTGAGGACAGGCAATGGTCAAAACCAGGTGAGCGAGGAAAAGAGAGACTGGGGAAAAGCAGGCGCTGAGACAAACTGCAGGTTGACTTGACAAACAAGAGAAAACACAGGTATAAATACCCAGGGGATAAGTGGGGAAGATGGGAAACACCTGGAGGGGGGTGGAGACAAGCACAAGGACAGGTGAAACAGATCAGGGTGTGACAGTTTCCCATGCCAATAAAGCCCCTTTGAATTTAATTGAGAGAGATACAGACACAGAGCAAGAGACAGGGACAGAGAGAGAGAGGGACAGAGAGAGACAAGACAGGCAGACAGAGAGAGAGAGAGGGGGACAGAGAGAGAAGACAGAGAGAGAGGGGAGAGAGAGAGAGAGAGAGAGAGAGAGAGAGAGAGAGAGAGAGAGAGAGAGAGAGAGAGAGAGAGAGAGAGAGAGAGAGAGAGAGAGAGAGAGAGAAAAAAAGAGAGAGACACACAGAGACAGATATCCCCCATTTATCCTAACTACTATTAATGTAATGTAATGCTTGTACAGAGACTGAGGCATCGTTATTTGCTGTAGTATCACAGTTTGATGAATAAGTCATTGGCCCATTTTCATTTGTTTCAAGATTCCACAGCTACTTACCATAAATCAACCTGCTAACACAGAGAATACCCTCTCCTGAACACTGCATGAATACGAGCATCATTATCTGGATGCATTGTGTGTCTGTGTGCGTGCGTGTGTGTGTGCGTGTTTGCGCGCGCTTGTGTGTGTGTGTGTGTGTGTGTGTGTGTGTGTGTGTGTGTGTGTGTGTGTGTGTGTGTGTGTGTGTGTGTGTGTGTGTGTGTGTGTGTGTGTGTGTGTGTGTGTGTGTGTGTGTGTGTGTGTGTGTGTGTGTGTGTGTGTGTGTGTGTGCGTGTATGTTATTCTCTTCTGTCAAGCCCTACTCAGTCAGCTGCCATGGGTTTGTTATGACAGAGACTACACTACTATTACAGAAGCACATACACAGTCTTGTATAAATATCCTTGTGGAGTCACACAATTCAGTCCCATTCAAAATCCTATTTTTTCCCCCTAACCCCTAATCTTAACCTGAACTCTAACCCCCCTAGAAATGGCATTTGAACTTGTGGGGAGCAACAAAATGTCCCCAGTTGGTCCATTTTGTTTTCATCTACTATAGTTAAATATGTCCCCCCCCCACACACACACACACCATCCCTGCAGGATCAATACTACCAACACAGAACACAGTGGAGGAGAGTCATTATACATTACACACATTCATCAAGAGGATGAATGACTTCAGATGACAGATTTTTATGGTTATGGACTTTAACCACAGTGTAGGTTAATTAGGATCTCGCTCAACTACTGAATAATGTTGAGGAATAATGATGATGTATTTCAGAATCATGATTCTACTCTTACAACACAGCCTACATTCCATTTTCTGTCTCAAATAGCCTGGTTTCTACTATCAGAGTTTCTGCTGGTGTTTTCCTAGTCAGGTCACTTGACCTGGAACACTCCTGGCCCTGTAACAGCTACACTGAACCATCCCTTCAAGACATCTCCTCTGTGATAAACCTCTAAGATGAAAACAAACGTTCAGAGCTGGACAGGTGAGTAAGAAACAACAAAGCAACAATGAGAGCATTTCCACACTATCCTAAATTCCTCTGACATCTCATCTTCTATGATCTCTCTCTATTACCCATTTTACCCCTATACATGATCTATCTCCATCACTTCTGTCTGTTCAACCTGTTATATCCCCTGTATTCTGTGACATTTCTCCACTAGTCTCAGTCCCAAATGGCACCCTATCCCCTACACAGTGCACTACTTTTGACCAGGGTCCCACAGGGAGTAGGGTGCCATGTGGAATGCACCCTTAGTCTCCTGCCAGTTAATCTGCGTTGTGGAGAACACTCCAACCCCATCCCATTCACACAGATGGGATAGGGCTGTCTGTGGCAGAGAAATGTCTGTGGCAGAGAGAGATGGAGAAACGGACAGAGAGAGATGGAGAAACAGACAGAGAGAGACGGAGAAACAGACAGAGAGAGAAAGAGAAACAGACAGAGAGAGACGGAGAAACAGACAGAGAGAGACAGAGAAACAGACAGAGAGAGACGGGGAAACGGACAGTGAGAACGGAGAAACGGACAGAGAGAGACGGAGAACCAGACATAGAGAGTCAGAGAAACAGACAGAGAGAGATGGAGAAACAGAAAGAGAGAGACAGAGAAACAGACAGAGAGAGACAGAGAAACAGACAGAGAGAGATGGAGAAACGGACAGAGAGAGACGGAGAAACAGACAGAGAGAGACTGAGAAACAGACAGAGAGAGACGGAGAAACAGACAGAGAGAGACGGAGAAACAGACAGAGAGAGACGGAGAAACAGACAGAGAGAGATGGAGAAACAGACAGAGAGAGACAGAGAAACAGACAGAGAGAGACGGAGAAACGGACAGAGAGAGACGGAGAAACGGACAGAGAGAGACCGAGAAACGGACAGAGAGAGATGGAGAAACAGACAGAGAGAGACGGAGAAACAGACAGAGAGAGACGGAGAAACGGACAGAGAGAGACGGAGAAACGGACAGAGAGAGACCGAGAAACGGACAGAGAGAGACGGAGAAACAGACAGAGAGAGACGGAGAAACGGACAGAGAGAGACGGAGAAACGGACAGAGAGAGACGGAGAAACAGACAGAGAGAGACGGAGAAACAGACAGAGAGAGACAGAGAAACAGACAGAGAGAGACGGAGAAACAGACAGAGAGAGAAAGAGAAACAGACAGAGAGAGACGGAGAAACGGACAGAGAGAGACGGAGAAACAGACAGAGAGAGACGGAGAAACAGACAGAGAGAGACGGAGAAACGTACAGAGAGAGACAGAGAAACAGACAGAGAGAGACGGAGAAACAGACAGAGAGACGGAGAAACGTACAGAAAGAGACGGAGAAACGTACAGAGAGAGACTGAGAATCAGACAGAGAGAGACGGAGAAACAGACAGAGAGACGGAGAAACGTACAGAGAGAGACGGAGAAACGTACAGAGAGAGACTGAGAATCAGACAGAGAGAGACGGAGAAACGTACATTGTACATTGTATATATATATATATATAATATGACATTTGTAATGTCTTTACTGTTTTGAAACTTCTGTATGTGTAATGTTTACTGTTCATTTTTGTTGTTTTTCACTTTATATATTCACTTTGTATGTTGTCTACCTCACTTGCTTTGGCAATGTTAACACGTTTCCTATGCCAATAAAGCCCTTGAATTGAATTGAAACGGACAGAGAGGTCAACTGAGGTCAAGTCAACCTTGCAGAACCCTGCAAATGAAACATTAGGATACGATTTAAATAGAAAACACTTTGGGCTGGACTGACTGCAACGAGCTATAGTACCCACTAACAGCTGCACTGATTTACCGGGGTATTGAGGAATTGGTGTTTCTTTGAAGTTCATAATTTGCAATGTTTGATTATTGTTCATCGTTGGATAAGGGTAGGGATGTGCTTATGAGGGATAAAAGGAAAGATTAGAGGTAATATTCAGTCCAAACACACACACACATAGACCTTTAAGAGCGAACGTCTATCCCAGCATGCATCATCACATCAATAAACATGGCCTTCGGACATGGCCCAGGCCATTATCGGTGTGTCACAGGCTACCTAACAGCGTGCACACTCACACACACACACACACACACACACACACACACACACACACACACACACACACACACACACACACACACACACACACACACACACACACACACACACACACACACACACACACACACACACACACACAGGCCCTGAGCATCCCCGTCCCTGTCAGACAATAAATATCAAAACAGTGATCCGTGAATAGACGGATCACTGTTTTGACATCTGGGGAATGTGAACCAATCTCTTACAGATCTCACGGGTTGTCTCTCTAGCAGTATTCTTTTCGAACCTTTTTTATTTTAGAAATATGTACATGCAATCAATATAATTATGTTTGCAGATACTGAGACTTACAATATGCAACCTCAAACTATTGACTATTTCAAAAAGAACAGTGTCCTCCTGTCCGTATTCCGAATATTCAGGGTTGTTGTGGCAGCTGCAAGCATCAGGAAGGTAAACATTAGCGAATGCACATGACACTAGTGTGTCTGCCGTCTGCCAGTCTAACACAACGCTGGGATAAATCATCTGCCTTTCTGTTACTACTTTGCATTTTTGGTGTAAAAAAATGCTCTGTCACCACCAATGTAGCCTACGATACAACTTTATGTGGGAGTAAATATCCCAGACATGTAATATACCACATAAAAACTTCGCCACAGCTCGTGCATACAACTTGAAGAGTTTCATTACCAAACGATATATACATGTGTCCACCTCCGAAATGTTGGTAAATTAGCTTTTGTTGTTTAAAGAAATAATGACAGAGATTGGCAGTTTTTTTTTTACTATCTAATCATGGCATGGGGTTGTTCAATTACAGACATGTATTTGTCTCAACTCTATCTCTTGATGGTTTCATTTCAGAAAGACAAAATGTTTGTCGGGCGAAATGTTAATCCGCCTCACGCTCAGTGAAAATAATTGTACTGCTAGGTTTTACACAGTCAAATGTAACAAATAAATACATTTTTGTAAAAAACTGTGCAAAATATACATTTGTGACATTAGTTGTATATATTTGTTTTCATTTAATGCAGTAATATTAGATCTGTTCGTAAAACATTTACATTTGACATTTTAGTCATTTAGCAGATGCTTATTCAGAGCGACTTCCATTAGGTGCATTCGTCCGATAAGATGGCTAGGTGAGACAACCACATACTGTAATCACAGTCAAATATACAGGATACAAACATTCCATTCCAACTAAACAATGGATATATAGCGTTTTGCAACAAAAAAAAACACATACTCACACACACCTAAAATATTTTTTTTCAAATCTGAGAACAGTAATATTCTACAGACACATGAAGATGGCGATAAGCAATCGTTTCTGATGAAAAAAAAATGTGGATATAAATTGGTGGATATAGTGTTTTTGGAAATAAACTCTTCCCTTGTTTTCCAACATTCGCTGTTGCTTCCTAAAATAATGTCAGACAGTTGCAGTACAGGTGATTGTTGTTAGATGAAAAACACTGCTACCGTAGACTAGTTCCCTCTCCCACCTGTCAGGCACTTCTAATGGGACAAGAGGAGATGAGAGAAGAGGTGTGTGTGTGTGTGTGTGTGTGTGTGTGTGTGTGTGTGTGTGTGTGTGTGTGTGTGTGTGTGTGTGTGTGTGTGTGTGTGTGTGTGTGTGTGTGTGTGTGTGTGTGTGTGTGTGTGTGTGTGTGTGTGTGTGTGTGTGTGTGTGTGTGTGTGTGTGTGTGTGTGTGTGTGTGTGTGTGTGTGTGTGTGTGTGTGAAACTCAAGCTCAGTCACCACCACTCAGCCCCGACAATTACATGTCTAGCGCAGATGACAGTGTATGGTTTCACCGTTCCCTGCACAGGTGAAAGATTGTAGGCCACAGGACCACATTTAAGGTGTCTGGAGACAATAGATGTCTGATACACAGACAGTCAAGGGCAATGGCAAGTGAATGTGGGTTGCCAAGGAAACCACAGGCTGCAGAGGGAACTAAATGTATCTAGCTAGCTACAGGTTTCATTTTGAATTGAGAACAAACACAAAGTCATTCAGTATCACCATTTTTTTAAATACATTTGGCTATTTTAGAGGGAAAAATAGGCTGAAATGATTGTGATGAAATACTGGCTATACTGTAGATGTGAGACGTTTATCGAGCTTAACTTTTTATTGGTGAGGGAGGATATATTGTATGTATTCACACCTCTGAGTCAATACTTTGTAGAAGCACCTTTGACGGCGATAACAGCTTTGGGTATGTCTATCAGCTTTACACATCTGGATTTGGGGATTTTCTCCCATTTCCTCCTTTAAGATTCTCCAGCTCTGTTAAGTTAGATGGGAGCGGCGGGTAAAACCAATCTTCAAATCTTTCCACGGATTTTCAATGGGATTCAACTATGGGCTTTGGCTGGGCCCCTCAAGGACTTTCACATTCTTGTTCTGAAGCCATTTCAGCTTTGCTTTGGCTGTATGCTTGGGGTCATTGACCGGCTGGAACGTAAATCTTCACCCCCCCCCCCCCTTACAGGTTTTCATCAATGATTTGCCCATATTTGGCTCCATTCGTTGTTCCCTCTATCCTTACCAGTCTCGTAAGTCCCTGGCGCTGAAAAGCATCCCCATAGCATGATGCTGTCACCACCATGCTTCACGGTAGGGATGGTGTTAAACGGGTGATGAGCTGGGCCTGGTTTTCCCCAGATGTAGCGCTTCACATCCAAGCCGAGAGTAACATTTTTATATCATCAGACCACAGAATCTTTTGCCTTATGATCTCAGAGTCTTTCACATGGATTCTTTTTGTGAAATCCAGGAGTGCAGTCTGGGTATTTCCATCGTTTTTCAATTCCTCAATGATGGAGACCACTGTTCTCTTGGATATAGAACTTTCAACACTATACGTTGTTCTATACCCTTCCCCCGATATGTCCCTCATCGCAATTCTATCTCGGCGCTCTACAGCCAGTTCCTTGGACTTCACGGTGTAGCTTCTGCTTAGACCTGCACTGTCAACTGTGGGACCTAATATAGACAGGTGTGTTTCGTTCTAAACCATGTCCAAACAATTGAATTGGCCACAGGTGGACTCCAGTCAAGTTGTAGTGACATCTCAAGAATGATCAAAGGAAATTGGATGCACCTGAGCTTAATTTGGAATGTCATAAGCAAAGGGGCGTTAATACTATATGTACATTAGATATTTCTGTATTTAATTTTCAATAGATTAGCAAACATTTCTAAAAACATTCCTAAAAATATGTATGTGGACACCTGCTCGTTGAACATCTCATTCCAAAATCATGGGCATTAATATGGAGTTGGTCCCTCATTTACTGCTATAATAGCCTCCAGTCTTCTGGGAAGGCTTTCCGCTCTCAGTCGGCGTTCCAATTCAACCCAAAGGTGTTCGATGGGGTTGAGGTCAGGCCTCTGTCCATTTCTGTATGGACCTCGCTTTGTACACGGGGGAATTGTCATGCTGAAACAGGAAAGAGCCTTCCCCAAACTGTTGCCACAAAGTTTGAAGCACTGAATCGTCTAGAATATCATTGTATGCTGCAGCGTTAAGATTTCCTATCCTTGGAACTAAGGGGCCTAGTCCGAACCATGAAAAACAGCCACAGTCCATTATTCCGCCACAGAACTTTACAGTTGGCACTATGCATTCAGCCAGGTAGTGTTCTCCTGGCATCCACCAAACCCAGATTCGTCCGTCGGACTGCCAGATGGTGAAGCGTGATTCATCACTCCAGCGAATGTGTTTCCACTGCGCCAGAGTCCAATAGCGTCGAGATTTACACCACTCCAGCTAACTCTTGGCATTGCGTACGGTCATCTTAGGCTTGTGTGCGGCTGCTCAGCCATGGAAACCCATTTCATGAAGCTCCTGACAAACAATTCTTGTGCTGACGTTACTTTCAGAGGCAGATTGGAACTCGGAAGTGAGTGATGCAACCGAGGACCTACCATTTTTACACACTACTTGCTTCAGCACTTAGCGGTCCCGTTCTGTGAGCTTGTGTGGCCTACCAATTCGTGGCTGAGCCGTTGTTGGTCCTAGATGTTTTCACTTCACAATAACAGCACTTACAGTTTATTGGGGCAGCTCTAGCAGGGCAGACGTTTTATGAACTGACTTGTTGGTGGCATCTTATGACGGTGCACCAGTCAGCAATGAGTGTGGCTGAAATAGCCGAATTCACTCATTTGAAGGGGTGTACACATATCATATACTGTAGTGTATGTCATAGCAATCCAGCATAGCAATCAGCCAATGACACAGTCAATGACATGGTACCATACCGTTGGTTGATGCATGCAACAGCTGAGCAGGGAATGCGACCATGTGTGGTGAGCTGATACGTAAAGTAACTACCTAGGTGTTGAAAGATCTGGCGTGCATCAGCAACGCCTGGGCAGAAGAACATGCCCAATGGGAATTCCCCTGCTCAGATGATGCATCCATCAACCAATGGTTGTGTGCCACATCATGGACTGTGCCGTCGGGCACCAGATTTCTGTAATATATTATTGTGTTAGCTGATACGTAAAAATGATTTTCTAGGCATTGTAAGATATGGCAATTGTCAGTAACACCTGGGCAGAGGAATCTGTAGCCTCCAGTATTTATGCTGCAGTAGTTTATGTGTCGGGGGCTAGGGTAAGTCTGTTATATCTGGAGTATTTCTCCTGTCTTATCCGGTGTCCTGTGTGAATTTAAGTATGCTCTCTCTAATTCTCTCTTTCTCTCTTTCTTTCTCTCTCTCTCTCGGAGGACCTGAGCCCTAGGACCATGCCTCAGGACTACCTGGCATGATGGCTCCTTGCTGTCCCCAGTCCACCTGGCCGTGCTGCTGCTCTAGTTTCAACTGTTCTGCCTGCGGCTATGGAAACCGACCTGTTCACCGGACGTGCTACCTGTCCCAGACCTGCTGTTTTCAACTCTCTAGAGACAGCAGGAGCGGTAGAGATACTCTCAATGATCGGCTATGAAAAGCCAACTGACATTTACTCCTGAGGTGCTGACTTGCTGCACCCTCGACAACTACTGTGATTATGATTATTTTATCATGCTGGTCATTTATGAACATTTGAACATCTTGGCCATGTTCTGTTATAAAAATCCACCCGGCACAGCCAGAAGAGGACTGGCCACCCTTCATAGCCTGGTTCCTCCCTAGATTTCTTCCTAGGTTTTGGCCTTTCTAGGGAGTTTTTCCTAGCCACCGTGCTTCTACACCTGCATTGCTTGCTGTTTGGGGTTTTAGGCTGGGTTTCTGTACAGCACTTTGATATATCAGCTGATGTAAAAAAGGGCTATATAAATACATTTGATTTGATTTGATTAGTGAATGAGTTGAAAAAATCTGACCAACTGTGTTCAGACATAGACTGAGCAGTAGGAACCCATACTGTAAGTTATTTCATATATAAAAGCCTCCTTCATTTTCCATTCTGTAAACCCCAATTAACATTGTAAGCGACCAATACAATTAGATTTTATTTGAAAGTAAGGATGAGGGGCCGAAATGTGCTGGGTTTATCAACAAAGAAGCATCTTTATCACCTTTACTGCCCTCCAAGAGTTGCTCCTGAGTTTGCTCCTCAATTCATACACCTTGGTTGGAGAGCGAGGTAAGGGCCGTGTTCCCTTCCCTTTGCAGTGATTACAAAAATAAACGGTAATGTTGTGCAGTTTTATCTTCTGCTTAAGTGTTGATACAGTGTGTTTGACATGCTTTGCATTTGATGGAAAACTTGAATTGATGCCATGCACATTCTTTGTGAGTCATGTGTCCAAAGAGGGAAATACCAGTCCCTTGGGGGCCTTTGGTAAATATGAAAATAGATTTTTTTCACCTGCCTGCCTGTAAAAGGAAAACATTTATGTTGGTAATGGTTGACAGTTACTCAAAATGGATTTAAGTTTTGAAGTAATATACAGTATTTGTATTGCTGCTGTTGTTTTCTTTGTTCATGTCTTGCTTCAGTAACAAATCTCACCAGACTGGGTCTGCTGGATGGTCGGGATTTCTCCCTAAGGATTAGCCCTCCGACTCCTTCACCTGTAACTCTGCAGTGAGATCACCAAGATGATAGGAGAGTATAGGACAATTTGGGAGATTTTTTAATATGTTTTTTTAAAACTATGTGTTGTTATTCTCTTTGACATTTGTGTTAGAAATTTGTATTAAGAATATTGGTAGTAGTAATAATTAGTCATACAGTAAATCATTTGTCTGGATTCCCTGAATCATAAATGCCCTAAACTAAACTGTTGTTCTGGTCTGTCCTCTCTCAAGGTTATGGCGAAGGTGACCACAGATGGTATCTAGATGCATGGAAGGAATAATTTGACCAAGAACAGTGTGAACCTCAACCCCCCCCTAACCAGCTGAAATAATGGTGACAATGGCTTTCAGAATGGTCCTTCACCACTTCTACCGTGAGACCTGAGTCCAAGCCAGCAACCTGTACACAGCATCCAGTCAAAGCTATCAGCTGCCTTTTCTCTCAGGAGTGCGACATGAGTCCACATGGAGTGAGCATGGAGAGAGATTCAGTCCAAACTTCTCTCATGCTGCTGGTGTACTGGTAGGAAAATGGACAAATACACAATGGACTGTAAAGGACAGTGGCTGCTAAAGTGAGAGACATTACCAGGGGCCATCCACTTTGAATGCCATTGGGAGGATGAACTGAAATGCCAAAAGGATGAGTGCCGGAAGGGAGGGGGGTGCTTAACCGTGCCTGTAATTGATTGAGGCATATCCTAAATGGTTTATTTGGGGTATCAGGTTGATTGTGGAAATCTGCACACTGCGAAGTTTATAGTAATTTAGACTAAGAATGCATTGAGATACCAATCTGTCATTACCACAAATGGGGCGTGTGATGGGAAAAGTTTTCCAGTTCTGTGTGAGTCCAACATCGCCCATCGTAGTCTGGGACTACCAGCACAAGTGTTGTTGAGCACAGGGTGTTGTATATGTATAGGAAGTAGTGGCAAGAGAACTGTTGAAGATACACAGGGTGTAACAATAGAAAGGTCTACGTGTCTTAGAACCACTGATCATAGCACAAGGTGTTATTGTAGGCATTTAGAACGGTTGAAGATGCACATAGACAAATGCCTCCATAGACAAATGCCTGTATGGAAAAATGTGCTCCTCGCAGTATATCAATGTCATTTTTCATGTAACCTGGGGAATGATCATTTAAGATGTCAAACATATGATTAAGTTTAAGTTTACTCTTGGGATTTTAAGTTTAAGTTTACTCTTGGGATTTTACAAGCCATAACACTAGCTCTGGTATTGTGACTGTGTTGGTTATAGACCACATCAATGTGGTTTTTCATGTAACCTGGAGCATGATCATTTAAAATGTCAAACATATGATTAAGTTTAAGTTGGTCCACTCTGGACTCCAAAGGCAACAAGCCCACCTCCCGGAACTCCTGCACCCCCATGTGGGTATTAGGGGGGACATTCAGCATATACCTGATAACATTATTTTGCATGACCTGAATTCTCCATTTCAGCTTTTTTGATAGCCCACTATACCAAGCAGAGCAGGCATAATCAAAATGACACTGAATCAAGGTTGAGACAAGCAGTTTCTTAACTTGAATGTTAAAATATCTGGTGTTACGATATAAAATGTCAATTTGTTTGCCATTTTTGAAAGAATTTTAGCAGCAATCAGGTCTCCAGAAAGGGATTGATCTAGGGACACACCAATATAAGATCCACTTGTTTTAGATTCAATCTTCTTGTCCTCACAGTTTACCATTATCTTATCAGCCATAGGCAATCTACATTTTCTTCCAAACAAAATCGATTCAGTTTTTCCCAAATGTAGTGACAATTTGTTGTCAGACAACCAATCTCTAACAAAATGCACATCCTTACTCAGGGTCTCGTCTATGTAAACTGCATCCTTCCCTGATACCAGTATGGCTGAATCATCAGCATAAAGCAGGAGTTTTCCCTTTACTGTATCTGGCATATCATTAACGTATATAAGAAATAAGAGAGGTCCTAAAACGGATCCCTGCGGTACTCCACAGGCTATTTCCTTGGCCTCTGACAGAACATCACCAACATTAAATACTTGTGTTCTGTTGATTGATAAACCAATTCACTGCTACATAATTTAGATCCATACGTTTCAGTTTCATCAGGAGAATTTCATGGTTCACAGTGTCAAAAGCTTTCTGCAAGTCTAACATGACCATAACTGTATAGTTCCCCTCATCACTTTCCTGCTTAATGTGGTCAAAAAGGTGGATAAGGCAGTGAAATGAGCTGTTCGAAAGCCAGATTGTAGTTCATGAAGAAGTTTGTGCTCAAAAAAGTATCCCTCAAATTGATTAAAAACTCATCTCTCAACCACTTTGGAAAATGTGCTGAGGATTGACACAGGTCTGTAGTTTCCTACATTTGTTTTTACTGCTTAGCATCAAGTAATATTGCTGAAAATAAATAGTGATTTATTTAAGATTGACTTCAGGTGTCCCTGTGTAGAATTTCCACAACAATATTATAGATAAATATTTAAATAATAGAGTGTTACATTTGGACTTTTTGTTTGGCCTTAACGAGGTGTGACAGCTTGTTTGGTGGGTTCCATGGGGACTGTCAGTGAAAGGATCGTCCGTCTACCTCCCCTCTTCAGCTCTTTGAGTGTACCCCACACACACACACACACACACACACACACACACACACACACACACACACACACACACACACACACACACACACACACACACACACACACACACACACACACACACACACACACACACACACACACACACACACACACACACACACACACAAACAGCTGTTAGCTTCTGAATTTGATTCCCTGTGTAAAACACCACACGGTTAGCCTCTCCCAGTCAAAGGTGTGCCTGTGAGAGGAACTAGAGGAAACTAGAGGCTTTGAGGTAATGGTTCCCTCCACTACAGTGAGGCCTGTTGCTGGGGGCTACCTGGTGTGATGTGTGCTACCTGAGTCAAAATGTGACACCATGCCCCCTGTGTTACAACACCAACATGGCGAAAGCTGCTGAGCTGCCTTGTTAAACATCAACTACCGTCGATCTGCACACTCTAAGCTGTTTCTCTTCGCACACACACACACACACACACACACACACACACACACACACACACACACACACACACACACACACACACACACACACACACACACACACACACACACACACACACACACACACACACACACACACACACACACACACACACACACACACACACACACACACACAGTTAGTATTTGTATCAACTGGATGCTGCCTGTGTTTTATGACCACGGGCCAATGCTGCATACTCACCTAGCTGCTATTGCAGAGGGCCAGTATGGGATGCTTGGCTTTCTATGCCCACAGGGGTGGAAAGAGTCCTGAAATATAATACTCAATTAGAAGTAGGCTACTTTTACTTGAATTCATTTGTACTCACATAGAAGTCAAACTAATGGTGTAAAAAAACAGAATCAAGTAAAAGTCAAAAGTAGCTCATTTACAACATTGCTGCACATGATGTTCTCCATGCATTACATTGACAAAAGATGAGAGGAAATGAATGTACAGTAGGAGCAGTTCATTTATTTTATGAGTTGCAACCAGGCACAGGTATGTAAAAAAAATCAAAGGTCATGGGTTAGAGGTCACAATGATGAGGAGTGACGTATTGCTTGTCAAACCCAAATGTCACCTGCCTATTATGTAAATTGTGTTTTGATCTATAATCAGCAAGAGCTGGTAAAGATAAGTAGGCCACAACCTGAGGCTGACGAGTCAATGGTGTTCTCCTAAATACATCATGGAATTAATGACATAGGCCCTTCTGTACAGTAACATATGTATCACATTCAACAGCTTTGTGACTGAATTCAACTGATAATATTGTGTGTTTTTGTTCAAATAGCAATGAGTGTTGTCCAGCTGGCAAAAGTGGGCATGGGAAGTCCCAATGACATCATTTTCCAATTGTGTCCATTGAGATATGATGCGTATCTTTCTGCTTTCTCTCTCTAACCCTCAGTGTGAGGAGGGCATGCCCAAGCTGGTGGAGCTGTATCAATACCCAGGGTTCAGAGACGACATGCCAGTGCCCCTTGTCACACAGCACCGCCTTCTCTACCACTGTCATCCACGTAGTGAGGGCACAGCCACAACTCGCCCACAAGATACAGCACTGCCTTCTCTACCACTGTCATCCACGTAGTGAGGGCACAGCCACAACTCGCCCACAAGATACAGCACTGCCTTCTCTACCACTGTCATCCACGTAGTGAGGGCACAGCCACAACTCGCCCACAAGATACAGCACTGCCTTCTCTACCACTGTCATCCACGTAGTGAGGGCACAGCCACAACTCGCCCACAAGATACAGCACTGCCTTCTCTACCACTGTCATCCACGTAGTGAGGGCACAGCCACAACTCGCCCCGTCTGTCAGGAAGCTCCTCATAATCAAATATGACTTCCTGAATTTAAGCAGTTTGAGTCTTTTCTGCTCTGTCTAAAATGTCTGCTTTTGCGAGACAATTGTGGAGTGTTGAATCTGAAACAGGAGTTTGATACTCAGGCTATATAGCTCTTTAACATTCATTTTTAATGTTCAATATTCCACAGTGGATTTTGAACCAATTTGAACCCTTTCCTGTAGCCTAGGTACAAGGTATTGTTCCAAAGTATCCCGTTTCTATGATGGAGGAGACTTTCTTTGATTTTTACTTGTTGGACACGAAAGACTGTAAAAACACCAGCAAATCATCTCCAAGTGATTTGAATTTTGGAAATCTGTTCCAAAGTATTCCTACGCATAATAGAGAGATATGTGATTATAATGTTTTAAAATGATTGTTTTTTTATTTTTATTTTACCCCCTTTTCATGGTACCCAATTGTTAGTAGTTACTATCTTGTCTCATTGCTACAACTACAGGCGCGGGAGAGACGAAGGTCGAAAGCCATGCGTCCTCCGAAACACAACCCAACCAAGCCGCACTGCTTCTTAACACAGTGCGCATCCAACCTGGAAGCCAGCCTCAGAAAACACCATGCACCATGCACCTGGTGACCTTGGTTAGCACGCACTGCACCCAACCCACCACAGGAGTTGCTAGTGCACGATGAGACAAGGATATCCCTAACGGCCAAGCCCTCCCTAACCCGGACATTTACATTACATTTACATACATTTACATTTAAGTCATTTAGCAGACGCTCTTATCCAGAGCGACTTACAAATTGGTGCATTCACCTTATGACATCCAGTGGGACAGTCACTTAACAATAGTGCATCTAAAACTTAGGGGGGTGGGGTGAGAGGGATTACTTAACCTATCCTAGGTATTCCTTAAAGAGGTGGGGTTTCAGGTGTCTCCGGAAGGTGGTGATTGACTCCGCTGTCCTGGCGTCGTGAGGGAGTTTGTTCCACCATTGGGGGGCCAGGGCAGCGAACAGTTTTGACTGGGCTGAGCGGGAGCTGTACTTCCTCAGTGGTAGGGAGGCGAGCAGGCCAGAGGTGGATGAACGCAGTGCCCTTGTTTGGGTGTAGGGCCTGATCAGAGCCTGGAGGTACTGAGGTGCCGTTCCCCTCACAGCTCCGTAGGCAAGCACCATGGTCTTGTAGCGGATGCGAGCTTCAACTGGAAGCCAGTGGAGAGAACGGAGGAGCGGGGTGACGTGAGAGAACTTGGGAAGGTTGAACACCAGACGGGCTGCGGCGTTCTGGATGAGTTGAAGGGGTTTAATGGCACAGGCAGGGAGCCCAGCCAGCAGCGAGTTGCAGTAATCCAGAAGGGAGATGACAAGTGCCTGGATTAGGACCTGCGCCGCTTCCTGTGTGAGGCAGGGTCGTACTCTGCGGATGTTGTAGAGCATGAACCTACAGGAACGGGCCACCGCCTTGATGTTAGTTGAGAACGACAGGGTGTTGTCCAGGATCACGCCAAGGTTCTTGGCGCTCTGGGAGGAGGACACAATGGAGTTGTCAACCGTGATGGCGAGATCATGGAACGGGCAGTCCTTCCCCGGGAGGAAGAGCAGCTCCGTCTTGCCGAGGTTCAGCTTGAGGTGGTGATCCGTCATCCACACTGATATGTCTGCCAGACATGCAGAGATGCGATTCGCCACCTGGTCATCAGAAGGGGGAAAGGAGAAGATTAATTGTGTGTCGTCTGCATAGCAATGATAAGAGAGACCATGTGAGGTTATGACAGAGCCAAGTGACTTGGTGTATAGCGAGAATAGGAGAGGGCCAAGAACAGAGCCCTGGGGACACCAGTGGTGAGAGCGCGTGGTGAGGAGACAGATTCTCGCCACGCCACCTGGTAGGAGCGACCTGTCAGGTAGGACGCAATCCAAGCGTGGGCCGCGCCGGAGATGCCCAACTCGGAGAGGGTGGAGAGGAGGATCTGATGGTTCACAGTATCGAAGGCAGCCGATAGATCTAGAAGGATGAGAGCAGAGGAGAGAGAGTTAGCTTTAGCAGTGCGGAGCGCCTCCGTGATACAGAGGAGAGCAGTCTCAGTTGAATGACTAGTCTTGAAACCTGACTGATTTGGATCAAGAAGGTCATTCAGAGAGAGATAGCGGGAGAGCTGGCCAAGGACGGCACGTTCAAGAGTTTTGGAAAGAAAAGAAAGAAGGGATACTGGTCTGTAATTGTTGACATCGGAGGGATCGAGTGTAGGTTTTTTCAGAAGGGGTGCAACTCTCGCTCTCTTGAAGACGGAAGGGACGTAGCCAACGGTCAGGGATGAGTTGATGAGCGAGGTGAGGTAAGGGAGAAGGTCTCCGGAAATGGTCTGGAGAAGAGAGGAGGGGATAGGGTCAAGCGGGCAGGTTGTTGGGCGGCCGGCCGTCACAAGACGCGAGATTTCATCTGGAGAGAGAGGGGAGAAAGAGGTCAGAGCACAGGGTAGGGCAGTGTGAGCAGAACCAGCGGTGTCGTTTGACTTAGCAAACGAGGATCGGATGTCGTCGACCTTCTTTTCAAAATGGTTGACGAAGTCATCTGCAGAGAGGGAGGAGGGGGGGGGGGGCGGAGGATTCAGGAGGGAGGAGAAGGTGGCAAAGAGCTTCCTAGGCTTAGAGGCAGATGCTTGGAATTTAGCGTGGTAGAAAGTGGCTTTAGCAGCAGAGACAGAGGAGGAAAATGTAGAGAGGAGGGAGTGAAAGGATGCCAGGTCCGCAGGGAGGCGAGTTTTCCTCCATTTCCGCTCGGCTGCCCGGAGCCCTGTTCCGCTCGGCTGCCCGACGCTAGGCCAATTGTGCATCGCCCCATGGACCTCCCGGTCGCGGCCGGCTGCGACATAGCCTGGGCGCGAACCCAGGGTCTCTGGTGGCAGCCCTAGACCACTGCACCACCCGGGTAGCCCCTGATTGTTTTTTTTGTCAACTATCATACCTGTGTGGAAAAATATCCTCTCAAGATTTTAGTAAATCGGTCCGCTGCTGAATCTAGTTGACGATCCCTGCAGTACAGTCTACTGACGTGGAACCTGTAGTTGTTCCTCTCCTGTGTACAATGATAAGGAATAATCCCGCACACAACATTCAGTATTGTGCGATTCAACTGAGCACAGTGTTTTTTATGTTTACAGTTGAGTTATTTAGCAGATGCTCTTTTCCAGAGAAACTAGTGTTGCCTTGCTCAAGGACACATCAACAGATTTTTCACCTAGTCAGGGATTCAAACCAGCAACCTTCCGGTTAGTGGCCCAATGCTCATAACCACTAGGATACCTGTGGCTTATATGATCAAACCATTTTCCATATTGATATCTTACAGTATATTATAACATCATATTCTAAATAGTAGTATTTCCTCGTCTCTGTCCTATATAGGAGTTCCCCAGTACCCTGGTCCAGACCGTGTACAGCAGCTTCTGCTGTTGATTCCCCCAGTCCTGCAGCACCATACGCAGTGACGCCTTCCCTCATCCCGGTGTGCTTCACTGCCTCCCAGTGGGCAGGAGGTGACGCTGCACACCCTCACAAACAGAAATGACAGCAGTTACAGATCATAACAGCCAGAGAGAAAGGGAAGCTTGCCACTTCCATGGGGGAGTAATCAGTACATTTTCTCATGGAATACCATTAAAGGAATAGTTTACCTTTTTGGCCTTTCTCTTTCTTTCTCTCCCTTTATCACACCAGGTATCTGTCCAGCCCCGATGTCTTTGAGTAGTGGGACTTTGAGACTCTGGAGCTAGAGGAGGCCACTAATTTAGATGTTGTGTCTGGGAATGAGAGGAATGAGGAAGAGTGAGGGAGAACCCAGTGAGATGCCCACACACACACACACACACACAGACAATGAGCACTGCCACCGGGGACCAGCCTATTCGAGGGGCTGATTCTTCCACAGGCTCCTCAAATGTTGCTGTTAGGTACCCACCAACAACTTGAGACCCACACACACACACACACACACACACACACACACACACACACACACACACACACACACACACACACACACACACACACACACACACACACACACACACACACACACACACACACACACACACACACACACACACACAGGCTCAAACACAGGAGGCAGAATTATCAGGAATATGATGGATTATAACATGTTTTGTAATTAAGTTGCTGTAGCCTGTAGAAACATGCATGGCTGCCTTCCATGACAGGCATGTGACAGACACACACACATCCCAGTGGTAATGTCACCCGATGAATAACCAATGAGTGTATGAGCTGGGACTGTGAACATCACCGCGCAGGCAACTCTGTTACAGACACACACACACACACACACACACACACACACACACACACACACACACACACACACACACACACACACACACACACACACACACACACACACACACACACACACACACACACACACACACACACACACACACACACACACACACACACACCTTTCTCTTTTTTTCATACCTCTCTCATTCCCACTGTTTCTCCCCCTTCCCCTCCAGTCCCATGTAATGTACTGGGGGGGAGGAGTAACGTGTAAGGCAACAGTCCTCTGGGTCAGTAATAACATGTCTCTCTCTCTCTCTCCCTCCTCCCCTCTCTTTCCCTGTGTGAAGGCTCCTGTTTTTAGCCATTCTTGGACCTTCATGCATACATGACATCACGGTCAGGGTTCCTTCCTTGAGGGACATTCTGATCCAGGCCCAGGAACGTTCTGTGACCCAACCCAAGGAACTGGAGGACCATGTGGGGCAATTCATCCCAGGACCTCTACCCTCTCTGCCAGAGGAAGCTGGACGAGCGCTACGAAAACTTCAGGTACAGTTAACATTCCCTGTGACATACAGTGACATACAATCTCACCTCGCAAGGCCTTCTGACTGAGAGCTGTAGTAGGATGGACTACAGTACCCATAATGCTCTGTGTAACATATCCGGTGTTATGTTAGTAAAGCTGATTCTGAAGTAAACATAATGGTATCTGTCCTTTTCAATATGAGAACAACGGTGATAATAAAACCATTTTTTATGTTGTATATGTTCATGTCCTGTATTTATGACGCTCCTTTCTCCCTCTGACTCAGGAAACAGAAAAATGATTCTGTGCCGTCTACTGGTCTCGGAGACCATTGTAAGTTCTACATGACTGTCCTAGTGAGACCTCACTAGTGTCATATTAAAGGTGGCACTGTTGTGTTGTGCTACAGAATGTATGGCTTCATCCGATCTATATGGGTTTCAGTAAGGGGCGGCAGTGACCTTACTACTGTAGAAAGAATGTAGCTATGCTACCTATAAAACAGCTTCAAGTAGCTGCAAGCCCCATTATTGACAGTTATGTCATTCTTATTGTAGAATGAAGAGGACACCATGACTCGCTCTGAGGTCATCCACACCTTTGAAATGGCTGTCTGGACTGGACAAAGTCACCCCTCACCCCCCAGTCTGACCCCTGACCCCCACGGTGTGTCTCTCAACCCTGAACATGAACCCTTACTACACTCATGCTGGTAATGCATTAAAAAAAAAGTGCTTCACATGGATTGGCTTTGATTGTAATTTGGCTCTTCGAGGTGCACTCTGTCTGTGCAGGGATTCTGTAATGAACTAAAGCAGCCACAAGGTGGCGGTATATACAAGCCTAAAAGCATCAGTGTCGCTGTGGTCGACTGAGTTATCGTTTACACTAGGACTGAAACAGTTTAAAACCTAGGACCCAATATGGTGGAAGTTTTGGACAGAGATCTTGGCTTGATGATAGACAAGATTTTATTGACCTCCCAGATGATACAACTCAAGGTTGACAGCATTGCTTTTGGAAACGAGAACAGAGATAGCGCTGTAGATTTATTACATGAAACATAGATGATCAAATGATGACTCATGGTTAGGAAACAGGACAGAGAGATGAATTACTGAGTAAAACTACATCTTTGATAAAGAAAACGAATTAGGCTATTTTCATTCTCTGACGCCAGTTCAAGCTGAGGGCTGAATCAACAACACAGCTTGAACTGACCTGTGTCATCTAGAAAGAGAGAGAGAGAGAGAGAGTGTGTGCGTGTGTATGTGTGACAGACAGACAGACAGACAGACAGACAGACAGACAGACAGACAGACAGACAGACAGACAGACAGACAGACAGACAGACAGACAGACAGACAGACAGACAGACAGACAGACAGACAGACAGACAGACAGACAGACAGACAGACAGACAGACAGACAGACAGACAGACAGACAGACAGACAGACAGACCAAATGACCTACAGATGGCCATTGGAATTCCCTAAATGTAATTTATAAACATGTGTTATTGTAAAAAAAAACATCTATCACATAGCCAAGAGAGACACAGTGCTGTGAGTCCACAGGCCCTTTAAGGAGATTTAGTTGAACCAAACTGCTTCCTTCGGTCTCTTGATTCTGAAGTGAATGTTTAAAGGGGGATTTCTGAGTCAGTGATGAATCTGTGGCAGGACAGTTCAAGGCTGTTATCTCTGTAACCCTCTCTCAAAGACAGATGCCAATAAAGGACTGAAACAATAAATTGAGCTCATAACCGTATCAAACACTGGGCCTGTATTCACGGACATTCTCAGAGTAGGAGTGCTGATCTAAGACCAGTCCACCCCTGTGATTTCAAAAAGCACAACTAATCCTAGATCAGATGATTGGAGATTTATCATCTGATATACAGTAGGTCACAGCTGTAGCCACACCCCCACGCACCTGTTGCGAAACGCAATGCACTGCAATGACGATCACAATGGAACAGTGTCCTTCTGAGTAGAGGGACAGAAAGAGACACATAGTTTGTTCATATGTGGACACAGCATCTTGAAACTCCCCTGTAGACTAAAGTACTTACCTTGCTTTCAAAAGTACAGTACTTGAGACGTACGCAAATCACTGACCTCGTCAACTTTAAAAAGGCTAAATAACAAAATACATACAAAAATAACAATAATAAACCTGTTTTTCCGTAACATCACTTATATACAGTGGGGAGAACAAGGATTTGATACACTGCCGATTTTGCAGGTTTTCTACTTACAAAGCATGTAGAGGTCTGTAATTTTGATCATAGGAACACTTCATCTGTGAGAGACGGAATCTAAAACAAAAATCCAGAAAATCACATTGTATGATTTTTAAGTCATTAATTTGCATTTTATTTCATGACATAAGTATTTGATCACCTACCAACCAGTAAGAATTCCAGTTCTCACAGACCTGTTAGTTTTTCTTTAAGAATCCCTCCTGTTCTCCACTGTATTAACTGCACCTGTTTGAACTTGTTACCTGTATAAAAGACACCTGTCCACACACTCAATCAAACAGACTCCAACCTCTCCACAATGGCCAAGACCAGAGAGCTGTGTAAGGACATCAGGGATAAATTGTAGACCTGCACAAGGCTGGGAAGGCAACAACTGTTGGCGCAATTATTAGAAAAGGGAAGAAGTTCAAGATGACGGTCAATCACCCTCGGTCTGGGGCTCCATGCAAGATCTCACCTCGTGTGGCATCAATGATCATGAGGAAGGTGAGGGATCAGCCCAGAACTACACGGCAGGACCTGGTGAATGACCTGAAGAGAGCTGGGACCACAGTCTCAAAGAAAACCATTAGTAACACACTACGCCGTCATGGATTAAAATCCTGCAGCGCACGCAAGGTCCCCCTGCTCAAGCCAACGCATGTCCAGGCCCGTCTGAAGTTTGCCAATGACCATCTGGATGATCCAGAGGAGGAATGGGAGAAGGTCATGTGGTCTGATGAGACAAAAATATAGCTTTTTGGTCTAAACTCCACTCGCCGTGTTTGGAGGAAGAAGAAGGATGAGTACAACCCCAAGAACACCATCCCAACCGCGAAGTGTGGAGGTGGAAATATCATTCTATGGGGACGCTTTTCTGCAGAGGGGACAGGACGACTGCACCGTATTGAGGGGAGGATGGATGGGGCCATGTATCGCGAGATCTTGGCCAACAACCTCTTTCCCTCAGTAAGAGCATTGAAGATGGGTCGTGGCTGGGTCTTCCAGCATGACAACGACCCGAAACACACAGCCAGTGTAACTAAGGAGTGGCTCCGTAAGAAGCATCTCAAGGTCCTGGAGTGGCCTAGCCAGTCTCCAGACCTGAAGTTAATAGAAAATCTTTGGAGGGAGCTGAATGTCCGTATTGCCCAGCGACAGCCCAGAAACCTCAACGATCTGGAGAAGGTCTGTATTGAGGAGTGGGCCAAAATCTCTGCTGCAGTGTGTGCAAACCTGGTCAAGAACTGCAGGAAACGTATGACCTCTGTAATTGCAAACAAAGGTTTCTGTACCAAATATTAAGTTCTGCTTTTCTAAGGTATCAAATACGTATGTCATGCAATAAAATGCAAATGAATTACTTAAAAATGTGATTTTCTGGATTTTTGTTTTAGATTCCGTCTCTCACAGTTGAAGTGTACCTATGATTAAAAAAAATTACAGACCTCTACATGCTTTGTAAGTAGGAAAACCTGCAAAATCGGCAGTGTATCAAATACTTGTTCTCCCCACTGTAGGTCCTTTAATAGGGTAGAATCCTTCATCCTTTTGTGCACTTGTATAATCCAATCTTCAAGTTCCGGTACACTCGTGTCTATCAGAGCACGACTAGGGTCCAGTTGTGAGTTAGAGAGGGCGAGTGAGAGAGAGTTTAGGTGGGTCGTGTGTGTTCGTGAATGCACACTCCTGTCTGAATGTCCAATCATCCTAATACGTGGTCAGTAATCAATACAGCTGGACAGAATTAGTGGGAAGGTATTGTAATCAGTACCTGAATATCTTTACATCTAATGAAGCTGCAGTTGATCATGTTTTGTAGCAGAATGTGGTTTGAGCCGACATGCATTCCTGTCAAATAATCTCTCCAGGCTTTAGAGGATTCAGCATGATCCTGTCATGAGTGATTTTTGTCTCGGTTTGCAAATGCTGGTAACTTTTCCTAAATTTGCTGGTTCTCTGGAAATCCTGGTTGGAAGACTCCGGATGTCCTGCTTATTCCCGGGGAAGCTTCCAAAACGCGATTTCTGGAAAACCTAAGAACGTTTGGAAAGTTACAACGTTACAACCCTACGTCTTGTCTAGCACCTACCTGTGGACAGAAGAGTGTATATTACTCTTTCCCTTGGGCCTTCCAGGGTCACGCAGAGGTTGTCTCATCTGTCCGGGAGAAAAATAACCAAAGAGTATGGCGCTGGTGTGGTAAGTCTCCGTGTAATGGTTTTAAGAAGTCTTTATTTATACCACAGAATGAGGCTATCAACTGGTGTCTGGCTCGTTCAAATTCCTTTGGTGTTGTGACATCAAACAATGTCTCTCTTTGCTGTGAGCAATGGATCTGTCCTGGCATCTGTCCTGGGATCTGTCCTGGGATCTGTCCTGGGAGGGACTGATATGTTCTCACTAGCAGATAGAGAGCTGGTTAGGTTACATTCAGACATTTGTTCATCAAACTTTCTAAAGTGTCCAAATGCCCATGAACCTGTATCTAAGCTCTTCAATGTTCCACTGAGTAACAGCACACGTTTTTGTATTCTGCTGGGTTCTCAGAGGAACACAGAG
>NC_060194.1:15293222-15298222 GCF_021184085.1 Oncorhynchus gorbuscha | reverse complement strand
GGCCATAGACAAGGGGAGGGTACGAGCGCAAGGGGGGGAAATCGAGGTCAAAATGCAGGGGGTAAGGAGATGCAGACAGCAGAGGCTGGGTCTAGTCAGTCTATAGATGGTGGTGTAGATGAGGCTGGGCCTAGTCAGTCTAGAGATGGTGGTGTAGATGAGGCTGGGCCTAGTCAGTCTAGAGATGGTGGAGAAGCAGAGGCTGGGTCTAGTCAGGCTAGAGATGGTGGGGTAGCTGAGGCTGGGCCTAGACATGCTATGGAGGGTGTTGTAGCTGAGGCTGGGCCTAGACATGCTATGGAGGGTGTTGTAGCTGAGGCTGGCCCTAGTCATGCTATGGAGGGTGTTGTAGCTGAGGCTGGCCCTAGTCATGCTATGGAGGGTGGTGCAGATGATACTGCGTCTAGTCAGGTTATTCTAGTGGATGAGGAGAGTATAGTGGGGAAGTGTAAGAGATTAGGGGAGGAGGAGGAGGGTGTCAAGAGGAAAAAGAAAAAGGGTGTGGACAAAGGCACCATGGAAATGTTGCCTGTTGCTGTGGGTGAGGCCCTAACCAGAGAGAAAGGGCAGGTGGTCAGGGTGGGAGATAGAGAAGAGGAGGAAAGTGAGTCTGAGGAAGAGGATGAGGAGGTATTTTTTTCAGACTCCTCTTCAATTGGCCCGGAGCTGACAGCCAGTCAACCAGAGGGGTCTAAGTACACATTGAGAGAACTGACAAGGTTCCTGAATGAGACTAAGGGGAAAAAAGTTAATCTTGAGGCTTTTTTTTCCTGATCCTAGAAAGTTTGTAAGATCAGTACAACATGCTATGAGAAATGAGGGGCATGGTGTCCTCTCACCCAAGAAACGGTTTAGGTTGAGGAAGTGGGTCACAACAGTGTGTAAAGGTTTACCTTCAGACACTGTTTAAATGTTTAATTTCTTACTGACACTGGGGCTTTTTGAGCTTTGCTATTGGTCTATTTCTCTGCTGGCTTTTCTCCCACTTCTTATGGAGACTCTTCGGGTAGGCTCGCTCAATATAAATGGCGCCAGAGATGCGGGAAAGAGGAGTGTGTTGAGTGAATATGTAAAACATAAACAAGTACAGGTGTTGTTTCTGCAGGAGACGCATAGTGATGTGGTGAATGAAGTTGATTGGGGGCTCTGGTGGAAAGGGGCAAGTGTGTTGAGCCATGGGACAAATCTTAGTGCAGGGGTGGCAGTCCTTTTTGCACCGGGTCTGGCTGTAAAAATTTGCTCCTCAAAGGAGGTGTGTAGGGGTAGGTTGCTTGTTGTTAAAGCAGAAATTAACAACATGTGTTTTGTCTTTATAAATGTGTATGCGCCTAACACAGGGAGAGAAAGAGGGGTTCTATTTGGGAGTCTTAGACAGGAACTCTCACAAGTAGCGCCTGAGGAGACGCTGGTGATCGGAGGTGACTGGAACTGTACAATGGATTTTACAAAAGACAGAAATGGGGAAGAGCCTCATTCAGTGTCAGTGGGAGTGTTAAGGGACATCTTTAATCAGTTTGACCTAGTGGATGTTTGGAGAACTAAACATCCAAACACAAGACAGTATACGTGGGTGAAGGTTTTGGGGCTAGGGTGAGTGCAGCTCGACTTGATCGTTTTTACATGTCCAGGAATCAGAGCAATAGGCTTCTGGGTGCTACCATTCTCCCAGTGGGGTTTTCGGATCACCACATAACCATGGCTCGGCTGTCTATTTCACCAGGGCCCCGGCAGGCATCTTATTGGAAGTTCAATGTAAAGCTCTTACAAGATGCCACTTTTGCTCAGGTTTCCAGACTTTTGGGAAAGATGGGGGCAGCGAAGAGAGGAGTATGAGTCTCTGAGTCAGTGGTGGGATGTGGGGAAAGTGCAAATTCGGCTTTTCTGTCAACAGTACACAGCTCTCTCATCCTCAGAGGCTAGGAGAGTATTGGGGGAACTAGAGCGGTGTATTAGTGAGATGGAGGTAGAGATGGTGGGGCAAGGCAATGTAGGCCTCCAGGCTAACTTAGCCGAATTACGTAGGGACCTGGGCAGTTTTTTCCAGGTTAAAGCAAAGGGAGCACTTGTAAGAGCTAGGTTCTCCATGCTCAAGGAGATGGATGCTCCCAGCTCCTTCTTCTTTGGTTTGGAAAGACAGAGCAGTGAAGCCAAGGGTATGCATTGTCTACGGCTGTCTGATGGGCGGGTGACCTCTGTGGTGGGGGAGATGCGGGAGCGGACTGTGGAGTTTTATACTGAATTGTATAGGGCAGAAATGTGTGATCCTATGTGTGCTCAGGTCTTGTTCGCAGGACTCCCTAAGCTCTCTCGGGCACAGAGGGATGAAATGGACATTCCTCTGTTGTCACATGAACTGGCAGAGGCAGTAACCCAGATGTCCCCGGTCGTGCACCCGGGGTTGATGGACTTCCAGTGGAATTTTACAAAAAATTCTGGGGAACAATTGGACAGGATTTCTTTTGCGTGTTGCAAGAATGCGTCGGGGTAGGAGAGTTGCCGATGAGCTGCCGTCGGGCGGCTCTGACTCTCTTGCCCAAAAAAGGGGACTTGTGTGAACTTAAGAACTGGAGGCCTGTGGCATTACTCTGTGCGGACTACAAGATTTTTGCCAAGGTCCTCTCTAACAGACTGAAGTCCCATCTGGACTCTATAATACACAAGGACCAGACATATTGTGTACCGGGACGCTCAATCACGGACAACTTGTTCTTGATTAGGGACATGTTGGACTTGTCGAGAGGTTCTAATGTGAACTTTGGACTGGTCTCTTTAGATCAAGAGAAGGCTTTTGATAGAGTGGATCATGAGTATCTGTTTAATGTGATGTCTGTGTTTGGGTTTGGGAAGAGTTTTGTGACCTGTGTGAAGCTGTTGTATGCTGGGGCGTCATGTATGGTTAAGGTGGGAGGGGGCTCAGTAGGCCAGTCTGGGTGAGACGGGGCATTAGACAAGGATGCCCTCTATCTGGGCAGCTGTACACACTAGCCATTGAGCCTTTTTTAGGACTGCTACGCAGGAGACTGCGGGGAGTGTGCTGGACAGGCATGGATGTGGTGACAGGAATTGCAGTCTCAGCATATGCAGATGATGTTTCTGTGATGGTCAGGGATGGGCAAGATATGCAGGAACTAGAGACCAGTCTGAAGGTGTATGAGGGAGCTTCATCAGCTAAGGTAAACTGGGGAAAGAGCAAAGCTCTGTTATGTGGGGCATGGGGGGATAGGGCTCCTCCTCTGCTTCCAGGGGGTTTGCAGTGGGGTTGTGAAGGGCTTAAAGTGTTGGGGGTGTACCTGGGCTCGGAGAGGTGGGTCAGCAAGAACTGGGAGGGGCTGACACAGGCAGTGGTGTCAAGACTGGCCAGGTGGAGGTGGCTCCTGTCCCAAGTGTCATATAGAGGGAGGGTGCTGATAATCAACAACCTGGTGGCATCTTCCTTGTGGCATAAACTGGCTGTCCTCAACCCCCCCGCTGGTCTGCTTGCAGACCTGCAACGCAAGCTGGTGGACTTTTTTTGGTCGGGACATCACTGGCTGAAGGCAGCAGTTTTGTACATGACCGTCCACGAAGGAGGACAGGGCCTGGTGGAACTGGAGAGCAGGATGGCTGCTTTCCGACTAAAGGCGGTGCAGAGACTGCTGTACCACACTGATGTTGGCTGGAGGGAACCAGCATGCGCGCTGCTGAGGAGAGCTGGCGGATTAGGGTTGGACCGGCAGCTGTTCCTCATGAAGCTGGAGAGGCTGAGTACAGCAGGTCTCTCAGAGTTTTACTCTGCGGTGCTGAGGGCCTGGCAGCTGCTAAGGCCCACACGAGAAGGGGTGTGGAGCCTGGGCAGTGGGTGTGGGAGGAGCCCATCTTCCACAACCCAGCCATCCCTTTGAGATCGGTTCAGTCGGCCACCCTGCAGAGGCAACTGATGGCAGGGGGTTTACAAAGGCTGGGTGACCTGAGACTGCTGGGAGAGGAGGGGTGGAAAACCCCGGAGGTCTTGGCGCAACAAACAGGAATAACGTCTCTTAGGCTGCTGGAGAGATTCCTGGAGGAGGTCCAGGAGGCACTGTCTGAGCCGGTAAGGGGGGTGTTTGAGAGGCCAAAGGGAGAGGGGCCACCAATGTTCCCGCCACTGCAGGTGACGGCAGAGACTGGAGACTGGCAAGGGGGTCTGGAGGACTTGTTAGATTTTAACACTCCGAGCCTGGGGGAGTTTGAGGGGTGGGAGGTAAAGCCCTCTACAACCTCTGCGTTAAGGTGAGGAGCATTAGAAGCCTAACAGGAGTGAAGGCACATCAGTGGCAGGGGGTATGTGGGGCGGAGAGTATGGTGGGTTTTAGATGGAGGGGGCTCTACAAACCCCCAGTACCAAAGAGGTCAGGGACCTCCAGTGGAGGGTTCTTCATGGAGCCCTGGCCACTAACAGCTGGTTGGCACGGGTTGATCCGGGAATTGGGCAGGGGTGTCCTTTCTGTCAAATGAAAGAAACTGTAATTCATGTGTTTTCTGTGTGCACCAGGTTAATGCCATTAATGTCTCTGTTGGAATGTCTGTGTGACAGGTTGGGGGTGGTTTTTGCTGTTGGGATGTTTATAATGGGATACAGGTATTCGAGTAAGGAGAAAGAAAAATGTGTTTTGTTGAATTTTCTGTTTGCTCAGGCAAAGTTAGCTATTTGGCTAACAAGGAGGAACAGGGTCAAAGGTGGGGGGATAACAGACCCTTTACTACTGTTTCATGGGATGGTCTCTGCGCGCCTTAGGGTTGAGTTTGAGTTCTATAAAATGATCAAATGTGTGGAGATGTTTGAGGAGATATGGTGTGTTGGGGGCTGTCTGTATTGCTGGGGAAGATGTTTTGGATATACGGTTGTAGGAGAGGGTTTTTGTGTATTTTTATTTATTTATTTATTTTATTTTTTGTTTGTTATTTATTTTAGGAGTGGGGGTGAGTTTTAAATGAATTAAGAATGTTTCAATAAAGAAAGACCAAAAGTCAAAGTCTCTCTC
>NC_060194.1:15165619-15293122 GCF_021184085.1 Oncorhynchus gorbuscha | reverse complement strand
ATTCTCTCTCATTCTCTCATTCTCTCTCTCTCTCTCTCTCATTCTCTCATTCTCTCTCTCTCATTCTCTCTCTCTCTCTCTCTCTTCTCTCTCTCATTCTCTCTCTCTCATTCTCTCTCTCTCATTCTCTCTCATTCTCTCTCATTCTCTCTCTCTCTCTCTCTCTCTTCTCTCTCTCTCATTCTCTCTCTCTCATTCTCTCTCTCTCTCTCTCTCTCTTCTCTCTCTCTCATTCTCTCTCTCTCTCTCTCTCTCATTCTCTCTCTCTCTCTCTCTCTCTCTCTCTCTCTCTCTCTCTCTCTCTCTCTCTCTCTCTCTCTCTCTCTCTCTCTCTCTCTCTCTCTCTCTCTCTCTCTCTCTCTCTCTCTCTCATTCTCTCTCTCTCACATCCAAGTAAACACACGTCTGTAACCTTACTGTGGATATCAAAATATGTCATAGGTATTAAAATGGCAAAGTGCATTTCACATTCAATCAGACTGTATGGGTTTTATTAGATCACCATCGCAAGGCAGTGAAACGTACACTGAGTTCCAACCCAGTTTACTGTCAACACGGTGTATAGTAGCTGTATTGTAATGATAATGGAAACTGTTCACTGACATGTGATGAGTCGCTGACAGAACAGACAGATTGGAAAAGGACTTCCTGTTACAGGCTAAATGATCTGCACTGCTCATCCCAGTCTGATAGGAGATGGTGATGTACACTGAACACAAATATAAACACAACATGCAATAATTTGAAAGATTTTACTAAGTTACAGTTCATATAAAATTGGTCAATTGAAATAAATGAATTAGGCCCTAATCTATGGATTTCACATGACTGGGTATACAGATTTTTTTAAAGTAGGGTTGTGGATGAGAAAACCAGTCAGTATCTGGTGTGACCACTATTTGCCTTTTTTTTAACCTTTATTTAACCAGGCAAGTCGGTTAAGAAAAAATTCTTATTTTCAATGACAGAACAGTGGGTTAACTGCCTGTTCAGGGGCAGAACGACAGATTTGTACCTTGTCAGCTCAGGGGTTTGAACTTGCAACCTTCCGGTTACTGGTCCAACACTCTAACCACTAGGCTACGCTGCCTCCCCGATCTCTTTCGCATACAGTTGAACAGGCTGATGATTGTGGAATGTTGTCCCACTCCACTTCACTGGCTGTGCGAAGTTGCTGGATATTGTCAGGAATTAGAACGAGCTGTCGTACACGTCGATCCAAGGTATCCCAAACATCCTCAATGGGTGACATGTCTTGTTGAATATGCAGGCTGGGACATTTTCAGCTTCCAGTAATTGTGTACAGATCCTTACGACATGGGGGCTGTGCATCAATCATCAAGATGAAACATGAGGTGATGGTGGCGGATGAATGGCACAACAATGTGCCTCGAGATCTCATCACGGTATCTCTGTGCATTCAAATTGCCATTGATAAAAGGCAATTGTGTTTGTTGTCCGTAGCTTATGCCTGCGCATACCATAACCCCACCCCTACATCAGCAAACCGCTTGCCCACAAGATGCCATGTCTGCCATCTGCCCGGTACAGTTGAAACCAGGATTCATCCGTGACCAGCACACTGCTCCAGCAGGCCAGTGGCCATTGAAGGTGAGCATTTGCACACTGGAGTCAGTTATATGGCTGAACTACAGGCAGGTCAAGATCCTGGTGAGGACAACAAGTACACAGATGAGCTTCTATGAGACAGTTTCTGACAGTTTGTGCAGAAATTTGTCAGTTGTGCAAACACAGTTTCATCAGCTGTCCGGGTGGCTCGTTTCAGACCGTCCCGCAGGTGAAGAAGCCGGATGTGGAGGCCCTGGGCTGCCGTGGATACATGTGGTCTGAGGTTGCGAAGCTGGATGGACGAACAGCCAAATTCTCTAACATTCAACATTCTGGCAACAGCTCTGGTGGACATGCAGTCAGCATGCCAATTGCACGCTCCCTCAAAACTTGAGACATCTGTTGCATTGTGTTGTGTGGCAAAACTGCACATTTTAGAGTGATTATGCTGTTTAATCAGTTTATTGATATGCCACTCGTCAGGTGGATGGATTATCTTGGCAAAGGAGAAATACTCACTAACATGGATGTAAATATATTTGTGCACAAAATTTGACAGAAATAAGCTTTTTGTGCTTATGGAAAGTTCTTCTCTTTTATTTCAGCTCATGAAACATGGGACCAACACTTTACATGTTGCATTTATATTTTTGTTCAGTATAGTTTAGTGAGGCTGGCAAACTCCCTAAAAAAAAGGCCAGAATAAAATGCATTGTTGACTATTAAACATACATATTTTTGTTGTATCTGTGTGAACCTTTTGAAAGCTTTTCTCTCTTTGACTGCTCTCCTGTTGGTTTGTCCTGTCTTGGAATTTCCCTTCTGCGGTTTGATAAAGTTCATTCATTCGTTCATCAATCACACAAACATCCACCACAAAATGAACATGACACAGGGCATCTTTAAAATCTTACAAGGCATATAATTGACACAAGGTTCCAGGAACAAACAACAGCAAATTACACATATTTATTCAACCTGTTTTTTCTTGCATCTATCGTCACCATAAACACAAAATCTCCATAGGTTTTTTTTTTGAAAACAAATAGAACCCAAAAAATTACAAATTAAATTCCAATGGTTTTCTTTCAAATTGGCACCTTTCAGAAATACCTGCCACATTCAAATCATAAAGGGGAAATAAACATGTCCAGAACCCCTGGTTATATCAGACCTGGGTTCGAATACTATTTGAAATTATTTCAAATACTTTATCTGTGCTTGATTGAGCTGGCCTGGCTTAATGGACCAATAGAATAGTCCTAAAACTGCAACCACCATCTGCAAACACAAAAGCAGGGTAGAGCAAACACAAAGTGTTTGAAAGATTTCAAATAGTAGTTGAACCCAGGTTCAAGTTATACATTATGCTATTTCACCCGTCTCAAACTGCAGCCATCTCAGTGGTCCATATTTATCTGCATACACAAACACTCATCGATAGACGTTTATGGAGAGTGTCGACTCACCTATCGATCCGTCATCTTGTGATCTCTGATCTCAGTCTTTGTGCAGACAATACCATCTTATCGACTTCCTAGGCCTCTTACGTCATAAAAGTGCAGCGTTTATAAAGAGGGGGGATTTTGAATTATACAGACGATAGCGGGAGAGGGGTTAGAGGAGGACAGGAGAGGGGGATGAAGGGTGCTGGGGGAGGGGGGGTGCTGTGCAAATTTTGTTCAGTGGCATTGAGAGGCATGGCCATTAAAAGTGAGTGAGGGCGGCGTGAGTGAGTGGTTAACTGTGTTTTTGCATTGGAATGTCACTGTGGGGCAGCCACGGGCAGTTCATATGGTACGCTCCAGGGAACCCTATGCCTACTCACATAATAACCTGTTCATCAGATCACTACCCAGTGTCACTATCATAATGCTTGTTTCTAGGCGTTTTCACCTATTCAATACATGTGTTCTGAGACCAAGGTTCATAGTCAGTCCGAGAGGACTCTTAGGTTTTCACCCAACCTTTACTTAATTATGTTCAATTGAGCCAATTGATTGAATAATGAAGTGCATATCAGATCAATGGAATAGAATTGTGTGAAGGCTGGAAGGAAAACCTGGATGCAAAAACTCCTGACTCCGCCGGGACCGGCTTTGATAACAGCTGCAGTCCTCCTGCGTGAGTGCTCTGAACTCTGTGGTTCTGAATGGGGTCATGTTATTTCCTGTGTGTTCCTCCTGAATTCTCAGCATTTTCTGCCTCAGAAGCCGAAGTACAGGCCTAGTGGACGGGTCGCTTAGCTTCCCCGGTTCTGGTGTACGGCCATGGACTGAAGACCCTCAATTATAGTGTGTGACCATATCTCTGGAGCCCTAACTCTCCCCAATCTCCTCATTCATCGCACTTTCGATGTTGGCTATTGACGATCACAGTCCGTATCAAAACCTCTCCATCTGACCCACAGGGGGCCCATTCAGTCTAATGGAAATGCCCGCAACATTGTGTAAGAATCTATGGCCGTTCAATGCTTTCAATATCATGTGGAGTAAAACACGGAATCGGTTCGTATTGCAAAACGTTTCTATCCGTTTCCATCTTGTCAATAAGCCCAAATAGACCTTCTTTGTCAAGCGACCACACACTTTTGCAGTATAATGAAGCACTGTGTCATTGTCATGAAGCCACGCTGTCACGTCAAAGCTTCGGAGAGCACAGAAGGTCGTCATTTGCGAATGAATAGTATGCCATGAAGGACAGCCTGGGAGGGAGAGAAAATAGAGAGGTGGGAGTGTGAGGGAGAAGAGGGAGAAGAACGTGGGAGATAAGACGGAAGGGAGCAAGATCGGGGACGGAGGGAGCTGGTATGCAACGGAAAAGACAGAGAGAGAGGGGGGGGTTGGAGACAAACAAGTCAGCGTCACGGAGTTCCAATCGCTAAGTCAACTAGTCCAAGCAAAGAAGCAGTCGTTCAGACATGCAAACAGTCTGCTTTGCAACATGTGGTTCGAGTGCAGTATAACCCCTCCACTGTAGCTGACTGGCTCAGTCTGAAAATATTGGTCATTGGTACCATAACAACTCAATCATTAGCTACAAAGTAACACATTATAATGCTAACTGAGCTCCATTACCCGAAGACAGAACAAACACACACCCAGCCCTCTCCTAGTTTCCCTTCTTTCTGTAAGGTAGAGCACAAACTTCAACCTAAATACAGGTTCTACCATATACTGCCAATATAGTGTCGATACTGAGGACTACTGTGGTCACATTGACACAAATATGTTTTATGTTTCCAACAAATTCCCCAATCCAACTAAAGCCTAGAGAAACATATCTGCTTTGGGAAAGATAGAACGAGGGGTGGAGGGATGGAAGGAAATATGGATAGAGGGATTGAAGAGTCATGTTACTCCCACAGCAGAGGATCAAGTCGTTGTGAATATGATCACGACTAATATTACAGCTTACATTACCAAGCAGAGGAGGGGGAAAAAACTGCTGATGCAAAGCGCTTTCATTTTCTCACTGTTGTGCCCTGTGATGTTGTGTGGGTTTAACGCTAAGACGTTTTCAGGGTCTTATCAAAACCCCTGGGGCCAGCTTATCCTCCTTAAAACTCATCAATACTTTATTTCACTTGAGTTTGGGGTAGAAACACTTTTTTGCACCAAAGATGCTCCAGGGGGTTTGATATTCTGTTTTTAATAAATGATGTCCTCAGACATAAAGACTGTTTAAAAGAGTGGGGAAAAAAACGTTTGGCTCAACGTGGCTGAAAAGTCCCCCCTCCCCCTACACAGTGTCAACCAAGACTTACATCCTCTATATCGCTATGGTCTATAGACTGACTCTTAACATGTCTTTGGTAGAGATATGTTAGAGCACCCAAACACCAAAAAGCAAAACTAAAGAAAAATGTGAAAAGACCAGCTGTAGTGGTGCCGTATACCGTAAAATAAAAGACAAGAACAGAACCCCAAAATCTATGAATAATATAATACTCATTACTCCATTTTTGTTCTGATCTGAGACCAAAAGGAAGTATTTTTCCTTATTTTAGTTTTATTTTGGCAAATTAACTAGGTAAACCTCCGACATCGTCTCCTCGCCTCTCCTCCCACCCCTCGTCCTGCCCCCCATGTACCAAACTCAGTCCCGATTGGTGGAATCCCCTGGAATCCCCTGTCAATTACCGCCGGAGCAACAACGTGACCAATGAGAGCAGGTAGAGGGCGATGAAGGGGAGATTGTGGTTGGCTGAGGCTTTCACAACCTTCTTGTTCTCCGGGGGGTAGGCATAGAGTTTGGGTCTGTCTGTGTTTGGGGCCATGAGGCGTGGGCCCCGAGCACAGTTATCGTCAGCGCACATGCCACTTCCTGAACCACTGACATCATCACCTGGGGACAGAGCAGAAAAATAAAATACATTTTTAGAGAAATAATCTGATCTGTATGGTATAGCAAGAAAATGTCTCTGCCTTATGTGCCAGTAAGCATTGAGTCAAAAGGGCAATTATACCACCCCTTTTCAATCTTACATTCAGGTTACAGGTTTTCGAAAATCCCTGTTTTTTTAGATTTAATCCCACTTTGATGTCATTGAGAAGTACTTTTTAAGGACCTTTCTTACCTTTTTAACCACAGAACATACAAATGCGCCGTTTTCACATATGAAGATACTGATATTGTGCTGGAGATAATGAATATGAGTTAAAAAGTGGTGGAATTGCTCTTTATAGAGTTGATAATACATGCAAGCTCTGCTGGCTGAAAGGTGCTTTTCCATTTGCAGCCATGTAGAATACTTCATTGGCTGGACTCCCAAAATGAAGACATATATTCTCTAATACCTTATCCTGTTATAATTCCTAGTAACTACAAACAGCATTTAAATCGGGCATTTGATAGACACCTCAGAAGCAGGAAGAGGGCACTCGGGTTCAAGCCCCAGATATAAGGAAATAAGACTGACAATAATGCAGCACAAAAATCTGCCCTCAATTATTAGAAACGGCATTTAGGCCAAGTTCTTTTCTCCGTAACTTAATTCCAGCTCCATCCTATAAAAACTGAAATTGCACTGTCTATTTAAATGGAACACACGTCACAGAAGTAGGAAAGTGAGCTCTTCACGGTTACATATTCTCTCTTTCTCTAGGCCTCCTTTATCGTGTAGAACCTTAGCTTTCAGAATAGCTACAAAAGGGACCATTTATTTTCTACGCAAAACAACAACAAGCTGAAGGACAATTAAAAGAGCATATCAAATATTTCCAGGCAGTCGTATGATGACAACATGACACAATCTCTTTCATAGCTGGAGGATGTTGTACCTGAATCAGTATTCACATTGTATTAGCTGATCCTAGGTCTGTACTCACTGGTGTCCTGAAAGTCCACATCGTTGCCATTGAAAGCGTTTCTGAGGCGGTTGGTCATGATCTTGAGCTGCATGATCTGTTGGCGTATAGTCATGTCTGGCTTGGTGATGTCGATCTCTACCTCAGGGTTGTTGATCTGACTAGCCAGGCCGTCACCCATCACCTCTGGAAGGTACCTGGGAGACAAGGAGAGAGGATGACTGGGGAGAACTCAAATACACACACACTCGCAAATGCACACACTCACAGAGACACCCGAAAGCATGCACACTCACTCACACATATGCATACAGTATACACACACATATAGCATGCTTGCGCGCACACACACACAGACGTGGTTTAAGGTCGTACCTGGCACGAGCCATCCCGTTCCAGCACTTGTCGTCGCCCTGGGCCCTGGTGGCCACCCTGTCGCTGCAAAGGGCGCTGGGTAACGAGACCCAGTAGGACTGCATGTCCCTCAGCCTTCTCGACACATCAGAAACCTGGGGACCATGACATTATGTCATTAGTACATACAGTAGCAAAACGTTGTACAACGGAAAATGAAAATGAGCATTTCTTATTGGACAAGTTCAGGTAGACCCTCCCTGTTTCAGTCCCTTTTCTTTTGTTTGGTGCCTAATCAAAACAACCTGTGTACTGGAAACTGCTATCAAAAGCTATTCGATATCAAGTCTGTTCAAGCATTTACGTTTTCTGCAGACAGCTTCTGTATTAGCAACAAACAGTTTGTTTATTGTAGGAAAACAATGATGCTTGTTTCCATTCCCTCACATTTGATATGCATCTGACTCACTGCATTCTTGACTGTAGCTTTGCTATTTATGCATTCTTCACAGAGTAAGAATAAACATGACTAAACAGGAACAGTATCATATCTCAAGTGACTGAGAAATGAGAGAGAGAGAGAGAGAGAGAGAGACAGAGAGAGACAGAGAGAGAGAGAGACAGAGAGAGAGAGAGAGAGAGAGAGAGAGAGAGAGAGAGAGAGAGAGAGAGAGAGAGAGAGAGAGAGAGAGAGAGAGAGAGAGAGAGAGAGAGAGAGAGAGAGACAGAGACAGAGAGAGAGAGAGAGAGAGAGAGAGAGAGAGAGAGAGAGAGAGAGAGAGAGAGAGAGAGAGAGAGACAGAGAGAGAGAGAGAGAGACAGAGAGAGAGAGAGAGACAGAGAGAGAGAGAGAGAGAGAGAGAGAGAGAGAGAGAGAGAGAGAGAGAGAGAGAGAGAGAGAGAGAGACAGAGAGAGAGACAGAGAGAGAGAGAGACAGAGAGAGACAGAGAGAGACAGAGTACTATCGACAGTATCACTGACCAGTTTCTCCAGTCTGGCCCCAGAGGTTGGGCTGTCCTGCACTGTAACCTTCCCCCTCTTCTTCACCTCCTCCAACCCAATGTTGCTGGTTCCTCCCTCCCTCAGGTTCCCACAGGCCTGAAACACCTGAGAGTAGAGAGAACGGGAGATAAAGGGGAGAGTAAGAAGGAGAGAAAGGGGAGAGTAAGAAGGAGAGAAAGGGGAGAGTAAGAATGAGAGAAAGGGGAGAGTAAGGAGAGAAAGGGGAGAGTAAGAAGGAGAGAAAGGAGAAAGAAAGGGGAGAGTAAGAAGGAGAGAAAGGGGAAAGAAAGGGGAGAGTAAGAAGGAGAGAAAGGGGAGAGTAAGAAGGAGAGAAAGGGGATAGTAAGAAGTAGATAAAGGGGAGAGTAAGAAGGAGAGAAAGGGGACAGAAAGGGGAGAGTAAGAAGGAAAGAAAGGGGAGAGTAAGAAGGAGAGAAAGGGGAGAGTAAGAAGGAGAGAAAGGGGAGAGTAAGAAGGAGCGAAAGGGAGAATAGAGGGAGAAAGTGAGAAAAATATTCGGTTGAATATATAGGGACAAAAACTACAATGTCAAAATGACAGTTGAACTCAACTTTCAGCATCGTAATGAAACTTTGTCCTCTAAACTTTTACTCTCCAGTACTGAAACTTCCCCTTCTGAATTGAAAACTCTAAACCCAGTACTTAGCCACCTTATACATGACGAAACAATACAGATCTCTTTAACATCTCACACAACACAAACACTTACTGTCGTTAAAACTACTATCCCTAATGCACTACTTACAGTAGTTAGCACTACTAGCACTATTACTGTATAACTACTTACAGTAGTTAGCACTACTACTGTATAACTACTTACAGTAGTTAACACTACTAGCCCTACTACTGTAGCACTAGTTACAGTAGTTAACACTACTAGCCCTACTACAGTGGCACTACTTACAGTAGTTAGCACTACTAACAATAGTTAGCACTACTAGCACTATTACTGTAGCACTACTTACAGTAGTTAGCACTACTAGCACTATTACTGTAGCACTACTTACTGTAGTTAGCACTACTAGCACTATTACTGTAGCACTACTTACAGTAGTTAGCACGACTAGCACTACTTACAATAATTAGCACTACTATCACTACTACTATAGCACTACTTACAGTAGTGAGCACTACTAGCACTACCAGCATCACTTAAGGTAATTAGAACTACTTACAGTAGTTAGTAGTACCAGCAATACTTACATTAGTTAGAACTACTTACAGTAGTTAGCACAACGTACAGTAGTTAGTACTACCAGCACTACTACTTACAGTAGTTAGTAGTACTAGCACTACTTTGCACCACTTACAGTAGTTAGCACTACTAGCACCACGTATAGTTGTTAGCACTACTAGCATTACTTACAATAGTTAGCACTACTTACAATAGTTAGCACTACTAGCACTACTTACAATAGTTAGCACTACTTACATACATGAAGGGAACATTTTGACATTTGCCATATGGTTGATGAGAAACGCCATATTGCAAATGTACAGTCCCTTACTAGACGTCCGCGAATATTTCAAAAATTTTGCGGACGGCGGCGGGCCAGATTTGGGCCAGATCTTCCGGGAAGTTATCGAACGAAGTCTCTCGGACATTCGGTTTCCATTTTATAAAATGTTCACAATGTTCACATTCCGCTGTCCCTGTAAATCCCGCCAGAGGGTGAATGGAATCATATTGCAAATGTACAACACATCACCAATCACAATGTGACCTTTTCTCCTAAAAGGAAAAGACTTCGAGGACGAAACTTGGTGAGCATAGGTTTGGCATAATGGGGAGTTGGTCCCAAACAAGATGGCATCGAGGCCTCAACACTTTTTGAGTTATGGCCATTTTTCTGGGATTAGAGGTCAAAAACTAAAATAGAGCACTAATTTGACCCCTTCACATCAAAGTACATAAACCTATGGTGTCAGGGAAAAAAGAACCAGCCATTTATCTATCGTAATTTAAGAGAAATCGTACAATGTACAATTGGTGATGTTAAAAAAATTGTGTTTTTTCCCCAAAAAAGATACAGATCCAGTTGCAGCGTGTTCAGACAAATATTTTTTAAGTAATTTGTAAATAAATCAATTCTTAACATAAAGACTTAAAACTCAAAATTCTACAAGTGCCTACCCCAAGGAGAATATGTGTTCACTTTCAGCTTCCTGTGTCAACCAGAAGTGCCTTAAAATGGTGTCATAGGTGCAGTTTCGAAGGGTTAAAAAGGTCAGATCTTTTCAAAACTTCATATGTGTGATTAAGCAATGAGCTGTAAATCTGTCATTTCTCCCAACAAATGTCAAAGAAAAGCTCTCTCACACACACAGCAAGGATGGAGTGAAAAAGTGCGGTGCTTAAAGACACTCAGAGCCTGCAATGGCATTACCATTATCTCTAGGCTGTGCCGAGTTCAACGAGATGCCCACCTTGACCGTAGCTCGCTTGGTCTGAGTGCAGTGACCGTCAAAAAAAGAAGGCGCAAAATGAAGCCTGGACCTAAATTTCAAGTGCTTTTGGGAGACAGAGAGAGAACCGTTAAGGTTAGAAGCACAATTTGACCTCAGGAACGTTCCGGAGGTCCTCCCGATCTGTGCAAACCTTAACCATGTGGCTTTAACCCTTAAAAGTGAAAACTGTTTTTTTTTCATCTCATAGTTTACAATGACATCTCTCCCCATAGGAATACATTGCCTGCTCCTCTAAATTCAACCTGTAGCCTATGTGGGTTATAAATGCCTTATGAACATGTCTTCGATGACAATCCATCAGGCCACTATGAGGTCTACCTGTGTCGATTCTAAGCTTCTTGAAGCAACCGGAAGTGGTTAAAATCACCCTAAAAGTGTTTTGCCATGCCCAACATGCAGTTTGATAGAAATAGTGCATTCAACCCTGTGTAAATCAGTCAGTTCTTAATATATAGACTTAAAACTCAGGATTCCGTAAAAGCCTACCCCAATGAGGATATGTGTTTACTTTTAGCTTCCTGTGCCAACCGGAAGTGCCATAATTGGGGTCAAAGGGGCTGTTTTCGAAGGGTTAAAAAAGTCAGATCTTTCTAAAACTTCATATGTGTGATTAGGCAACACTCATGAACTGTAAATCAGTCATTCATCCCATCAAATTTCCAAGAAAAACTCACACACCCACACAGCAAGGATGAAGTGACACAGTGTGGGGCTTAGAGACAGACAGAGCCTGCAAAAGTTACCTTTGTTCAAACTATCAAAGAACCGTTAGAGCTAGAGCTCTAAAACTTCAGAAACCCGTTCTAGAGCTTAAGTCGAGATTGCACGGTGAGTTATGTGGCTCTAGAGGTTCTCAGAACGAGAAACAGCCTCGTACATTTGCAATAAATTCAATTCATTTTGACATCACGAAAATGACGCCATTTGGAAATGTCCCAGAGTCGCACGACGAGGTGCATTGAAACCGCCTCGGCCCATAGAGACGGACCCTAACATTTCTGTCCGGTAGCTCATTCAAGGACCCTGTAGTAACACCAATTAAGGTCGCTACTCAGGCTCCAAATGACCTAACGAGCCGAAACTTGGGATTTGGGGTTGCCTCAGCTAGGCCTACATATAATGTCAGAACTGGACCCGCAGCTAGAACGTAACTATGTGGTTTATGTTTTTATTATGGTTTGAACAGAAGGCGCTGTGAATTTTGGGCCTGCCCTGAAATATGTGATAGTTGGCCTCTAAACGAGTTGGAGAAGTGGGTGTGGTGACTTTTGGGTTTGCAAACCGACTTCCATTGATCATACATGGCAAATCGATATTGATTTGGCTGATTCGGCACTTTCAAATCTTTCACAATGCATTTGTACATTTCTTATGGCAACAAAAAAAAGTGACTTTTGACTTCGACTTCTTATGAAATCATATTGCAAATGGACAAAACATTTGCCTTATGGACAAGTAAAACACTTTTTTATGATAATAAAATATGACAAAAGTATGTTCATACAGTTCTTATACATGTGTAATTGACAAAAAATCTAAAGAATTTCAAAAAATGGTCCAGAAAACACTTTTTTAAGGGGGTGATAAGTTTTTGATTTTTCTTTTCACATTTTCGACTTTTGACTTCCTATGAAATCATCTTGCAAATAGACCAAACATATGCCTTATAGACAAAAAAATAAAGTTAGCACTACTTAGCACTACTTACAGTAGTTAGTACTACTAGCACTACTTACAATAGTTAGCACTACTTACAGTAGTTAGCACTACTTACAATCGTTAGCACTAATTACAGTAGTTAGTACTACTAGCACTACTTACAATAGTTAGCCCAACTTACAGCAGTTAGTACTACTAGCACTACTTACAATACTTAGCCCAACTTACAGCAGTTAGTACTACTAGCACTACTTACAATAGTTAGCACTACTTACAATAGTTAGTACTACTAGCACTACTTACAATAGTTAGCACTACTAGTACCACCTTTAGTAGTTAGCACTACTAGCACCACTAAGCACTACTACTGTAGCCCTATGTACAGCACTTAGCACCACTTACAGTAGTTAGCACTACTAGTACCACTAAGAACTACTACTGTAGCACTACTTACAGTAGTTAGCACTACTTACAGTACTGGGCACTACTTAGCACCACTTACAGTAGTTAGCACTACTTCGCACCACTTACAGTACTTAGCACTACTTACAGTACTGGGCACTACTTAGCACCACTTACAGTAGTTAGCACTACTTAGCACCACTTACAGTAGTTAGCACTACTTCGCGCCACTTACAGTAGTTAGCACTACTTCGCACCACTTACAGTAGTTAGCACTACTAGCACCACTTACAGTACTTAGCACTACTTCGCGCCACTTACAGTAGTTAGCACTACTTCGCCCCACTTACTGTAGTTAGCACTACTTCGCACCACTTACTGTAGTTAGCACTACTTCGCACCACTTACTGTAGTTAGCACTACTTCGCACCACTTACTGTAGTTAGCACTACTTTGCACCACTTACTGTAGTTAGCACTACTTCGCACCACTTACTGTAGATAGCACTACTTCGCACCACTTACAGTAGTTAGCACTACTTCGCACCACTTACTGTAGTTAGCACTACTTTGCACCACTTACTGTAGTTAGCACTACTTAGCACCACTTACTGTAGTTAGCACTACTTAGCACCACTTACTGTAGTTAGCACTACTAGCACCACTTACAGTAGTTAGCACTACTTAGCACCACTTACTGTAGTTAGCACTACTTAGCACCACTTACAGTAGTTAGCACTACTTAGCACCACTTACAGTACTTAGCACTACTAGCACCACTTACAGTAGTTAGCACTACTTAGCACCACTTACAGTAGTTAGCACTACTAGCACCACTTACTGTAGTTAGCACTACTTAGCACCACTTACAGTAGTTAGCACTACTAGCACTACTTACTGTAGTTAGCACTACTTAGCACCACTTACTGTAGTTAGCACTACTTTGCACCACTTACTGTAGTTAGCACTACTTTGCACCACTTACAGTAGTTAGCACCACTTACAGTAGTTAGCACTACTAGCACCACTTACTGTAGTTAGCACTACTTAGCACCACATACAGTAGTTAGCACTACTTAGCACCACATACTGTAGTTAGCACTACTAGCACCACTTACAGTAGTTAGCACTACTAGTACCACCTTTAGTAGTTAGCACTACTTAGCACCACTTACAGTAGTTAGCACTACTTAGCACCACTTACTGTAGTTAGCACTGCTAGCACCACTTACAGTAGTTAGCACCACTTACAGTAGTTAGCACTACTTAGCACCACTTACAGTAGTTAGCACTACTTAGCACCACTTACTGTAGATAGCACTACTTCGCACCACTTACTGTAGTTAGCACTACTTAGCACCACTTACTGTAGTTAGCACTACTTTGCACCACTTACTGTAGTTAGCACTACTTAGCACCACTTACTGTAGTTAGCACTACTTAGCACCACTTACTGTAGTTAGCACTACTTAGCACCACTTACTGTAGTTAGCACTACTAGCACCACTTACAGTAGTTAGCACTACTTAGCACCACTTACTGTAGTTAGCACTACTTAGCACCACTTACAGTAGTTAGCACTACTTAGCACCACTTACAGTAGTTAGCACTACTTAGCACCACTTACAGTACTTAGCACTACTAGCACCACTTACAGTAGTTAGCACTACTTAGCACCACTTACAGTAGTTAGCACTACATACAGTAGTTAGCACTACATACAGTAGTTAGCACTACATACAGTAGTTAGCACCACTTACTGTAGTTAGCACTACTAGCACCACTTACTGTAGTTAGCACTACTAGCACCACTTACAGTAGTTAGCACTATTAGCACCACTTACAGTGCTTAGCACTACTAGCACCACTTACAGTAGTTAGCACTACTAGCACCACTTACAGTAGTTAGCACCACTTACAGTAGTTAGCACTACTAGCACCACTTACAGTAGTTAGCACTACTAGCACCACTTACAGTAGTTAGCACTACTAGCACCACTTAAAGTAGTTAGCATTACTTACAGTAGTTAGCACTACTTAGCACCACTTACAGTAGTTAGCACTACTTCGCGCCACTTACAGTAGTTAGCACTACTTCGCCCCACTTACTGTAGTTAGCACTACTTAGCACCACTTACTGTAGTTAGCACTACTTCGCACCACTTACTGTAGTTAGCACTACTTCGCACCACTTACTGTAGTTAGCACTACTTCGCACCACTTACTGTAGTTAGCACTACTTCGCACCACTTACTGTAGATAGCACTACTTCGCACCACTTACTGTAGTTAGCACTACTTCGCACCACTTACTGTAGTTAGCACTACTTTGCACCACTTACTGTAGTTAGCACTACTTAGCACCACTTACTGTAGTTAGCACTACTTAGCACCACTTACTGTAGTTAGCACTACTTAGCACCACTTACTGTAGTTAGCACTACTAGCACCACTTACAGTAGTTAGCACTACTTAGCACCACTTACAGTAGTTAGCACTACTTAGCACCACTTACAGTAGTTAGCACTACTTAGCACCACTTACAGTAGTTAGCACTACTTAGCACCACTTACAGTAGTTAGCACTACATACAGTAGTTAGCACTACATACAGTAGTTAGCACCACTTACTGTAGTTAGCACTACTAGCACCACTTACAGTAGTTAGCACTACATACAATGCCAGATGACTCAGATTTAGCATCACATAGTAACCTAAGAATTTCAATGCCAAGAACACACACACCTCCTACGCTGCTTCAGATTTAAGTTAAACTGGCCTCTTGTTTAGTCTGTTTTGGATAGCTCTGAGGCTCTCTGCCTCTCCTGCATAAATAACTATTCTATAAAACACGTAAACACACATCTATGATATACTGTATGGTACCAACCTGAGGTAGAAGGTGCCCCTACTCACGGATGTTGAACAAATTTGTCCGACTCCCAATCCTAACTGTAACTCTGTTGACATGTGATAACTAATGAAACCAGAGCAGCTGCAATAGCAGTAGTTGCACATTGAAACACTTTATGAGTCAAACTGACTTTCTAAACCTGGTAGGACGAATAGGCCTATACATCATCGATAGAAGACTGTCAATAAGCAGGTGAAGCTGTCCCTAGACACTGATCTCAGGTCAGCTGGTTTCCTCCCTAGTGGTTAAGGTTAGAATCATGTAATTTGATCCTGTCTGGTGTTGTGAAGGCTAGTCTACCAGGTCATGGCAGAGCCTCAGGCCAAATCTGACCTCGACACCTGCGCAGTACAGAGAAGCCTTTGTTCCCCAACACTATTTACATATTTTTCCACCTTCACTAAATAAAAAAAATACGATTTCATGGCTCCTTATGCTTTTTAACAGGCACATAAAAGTGGTGCTCGTACACCATTAAAAGGAGAAGTTAATGGCTGGCCTGTGTTTTGAGTCCCTGTTCAGGTATGTGGAACATTATTACATTAAATCAGCACAGGTATTCAACATCAGGCTCTGAATACGTGATATGGCTATGAGCCCTGATCAACACCGTATTAGTTTGATCGGTAGTAATATTGCAAAGTGTGGACTGGCGGTAGTATATCTGTAAGTGTGCGTGTGCGTGCGTGTTTTGTGTGTGAGTGTGCGTGTGCGTGTGTGAGTGCGCGTGTGTGAGTGTGCTGACTGCTGTACTGACCTTGGTGTTAAAGGTGTCTATGTTCTCCATCATGGTGGTGATAGCCTCCGAGATGCGCTTGGGGAGAGAGAGGAACACCACATTCACACTGGATGCACCCTCAAACCTGTTAGCCACCTGCAGCATGGCATCTACAGAGACGGGGGGGGGGGGGTTACAATATTAAAATGCGAATGCATGCTTATAGGCATTGAATGAAATGAGTGAGCAAATGTGTGTGTGTTTATATGTCTCACCAGCCAGGTTTCTCCACTCTGTGTCCAGGTCGGCGTGGTTGGCAAGGCAGCCCTTCAGCACGTTTGCACAGTAGTTGGCACAGGGCCTTGCAGAGGGCACGCCACGGCAGTGGCGACAGTACGTCATCTTCATGATGGCACGCACACACTCTGGGCTCAGGGGCACCTGGGAGAGGAAGCACACAACAAAACAGATGACACATACAGTACCAGCCAAAGGTTTGGACACATCTACTCATTCAAAAGTTCTTCTTGCACTTCAATTTAACAGGTGTGCCTTGTTAAAAGTTTGTGGAATTTGCTTCCTTCTTAATGCATTAGAGCCAATCAGTGGTGTTGTGACAAGGTAGGGGGGTATACAGAAGATAGCCCTATTTGGTAAAAGTCCATATTATGGCAAGAACATCTCAAATAAGCAAAGAGAAACGACAGTCCATCATTACATTACATCATAAGACATGAAGGCCAGTCAATCTAGAAAATGTCAAGATCTTTGAAAGTGCAGTCGCAAAAACCATCAAGCGCTAGGATGAAACTGTCTCTCATGAGGACCGTCACAGGAAAGGAAGACCCAGAGGTACTTCTGCTGCAGAGGATAAGTTCATTAGAGTTAACTGCACATCAGATTGCAGCCCAAATAAATGCTTCACAGAGTTCAAGTAACAGACACATCTGAACATCAACTGTTTAGAGGAGACTGCGTGAATCAGTCATTCATGGTCAAATTGCTGCAAAGAAACCACTACTAAAGGAAACCAATAATAAGAAGAGACTTGGTTGGGCCAAGAAACATGAGCAATGGACAATAAACCGGTGGAAATCTGTCCTTTAGTCTGATGAGTCCAAATGTGAAATTTTTGTTTCCAACCGCCGTGTCTTTGTGAGACGCAGAGGAGTTGAACGGATGACCTCTGCATGTGTGGTTCCCACCGTGAAGCATGGAGGAGGAGGTGTGATGGTGTTTTGCTGGTGACACTGTCATTGATTTATTTAGAATTCAAGAGACACTTAACCAGCATGGCTACCACAGCATTCTGCAGCGATACGCCATCCCATCTGGTTTGCGCTTAGTGGGACTCTCATTTGTTTTTCAACAGGACAATGACCCAACACACTCTTGACTGGTACTGTATATCATAAATACCTCTCAATATTAATGCATACACTTAATTGAGGTACTTTACACAGTGTAGGAAAGACACAAATGCCCCTGTGAGCATTGACAAATCAGAGGCAGAAACAGCCTGGCATCCAGGTTAAATTCAGACCGACATGTTTTCCTTCAATCATGAAATGAATGTCCCTGTGAGTTCTTATGGTTTTCTTTTCATACAAAGCCTTGGCCGTTCCAACACCTCTATGAGCAATAGCATATATGTTCCAATGACAAACAAGACTGAAAGAAATGCATCAGGCCCTACAGTGACTGTCCCTGCCATTCCAACGGTTACTACTGCTTCTGTCACTACTACAATAGTTTCATTATTGTCATTCGCTATCATGGGTCCTGAGATATGTGGAAAGGAGAACAGCTTAAGATCCTGTGAATACGTGAGTTTCCTTGACGATGGGCGAACAAACGACACACACACACACAATACAGCGGGAGTTCACTTCCCATGGCCATCCTTTTACGCTAGCGCCGCGCTTGTAGGTTTTAGTCAACCTGGTTACCGTGGAAACTGATCAGCCGAGAGAATGAGATTTTTTTCCCACTGCATGACACATCCGTCTTCACTTTCCACCAGATCCCTCCATCCTTCTTTTCTTCTGCTTCTCTCTCTCTCTCTCTCTCTCTCTCTCTCCCCTCTCCCCCTCTCTCTCTCTCTCTCTCTCTCTTGCTATCCCACTGGGCTGTTCCCTCAGGAAAGGGCCTTGGTGCATTATGACTGAAACTGGGTTAATACCAGTAAGCACTGCTAGTAAGAGAGCCCCGGCTACGCATACAAAACTCCAGTATAAGTGTGTGTGTGTGTGTGTGTGTGTATCTGTGTGAGAAGGAGTCTGAGAGCTCAGCTCAGAATACCAAACTCCTCTTAGCTGACATCGGGGGCGGTGTGATGTTTTTCCTGGAAACCGCCACCCTTGTCATACCAAAGTCAGACAATGCGTAGTTAGCAGAAACATGCAGACATTAGCTAACAGTATCCAATGTTCTAGACAAATGAACATGGTGTAACGCCGTTCGTCTGTTGAAGGAAGAGAGTCGGACCGAAATGCAGCGTGTTTGTTACTCATGATATTTAATGAAGAAAACGAAACGATACATGAAATAACTAAATACAAAAACAACAAACGGAACGTGAAACCTATTACAGCCTATCTGGTGAAACTACACAAAGACAGGAACAATCACCCACCAAATACAAAGCGAAACTCAGGCTGCCTAAATACGGTTCCCAATCAGAGACAACGAGAATCACCTGACTGATTGAGAATCGCCTCAGGCAGCCAAGCCTATACAACACCCCTAATCAGCCGCGATCCCAAATACTACAAACCCCAATACGAAAAACAACATATAAACCCATGTCACACCCTGGCCTACCCAAACATATAACAAAAACACAAAATACAATGACCAAGGCATGACAGAACCCCCCCCCCCCCCCCCCCCCCCCCCCCTAAGGTGCGGACTCCCGGACGCACCTCAAAAGCATAGGGAGGGTCCGGGTGGGCGTCTGTCCATGGTGGCGGTTCCGGCTCGGGACGTGGACCCCACTCCATTAATGTCCTTGTTCCTCCCCTTCGCGTCCTGGGATAATCCACCCTCTCCGCCGACCATGGCCTAATAGTCCTCACCCAGATCCCCACATAACTGAGGAGCAGCTCGTGACTGAGGGGCATCTCGGGACAGAGGGGCATCTCGGGACAGAGGGGCAGCTCGGGACAGAGGGGCAGCTCGGGACAGAGGGGCAGCTCGGGACAGAGGGGCAGCTCGGGACAGAGGGGCATCTCAGGACAGAGGGGCATCTCAGGACAGAGGGGCATCTCAGTACAGAGGGGCATCTCAGTACAGAGGGGCATCTCAGTACAGAGGGGCATCTCGGGACAGAGGGGCACCTCGGGACAGAAGCAGCCCGGGACTGAGGGGAAGCCCGGGACTGAGGGGAAGCCCGGGACTGAGGGGCAGCCCGGGACTGAGGGGAAGCCCAGTACTGAGAGGAAGCCCAGTACTGAGATGAAGCTCAGGCAGGTAGTAGGCTCCGGTAAATCCTGGCTGGCTGGCAGAACTGGAAGATTCAGGTTGACAAGCAGATCTGGAAGATTCTGGTTGTCTGGCAGATCTGGAAGAGACTGGTTGTCTGGCAGATCTGGAAGAGACTGGTTGTCTGGCAGATCTGGAAGAGACTGGTTATCTGGCAGATCTGGAAAAGACTGGTTGTCTGGCAGATCTGGAAGAGACTGGTTGTCTGGCAGATCTAGAAGATCATGGCTGACTGGCGGATCTAGCTGCTCTATGCAGACTGACAGCTCTGGCTGCTTCTTAGCTCTGGCTGCTTCAGAGACTGATAGCTCTGGACTGCTTCATGCAGACTGACAGCTCTGACTGCTTCATGCAGACTGACAGCTCTGACTGCTTCATGCAGACTGACAGCTCTGACTGCTCCATGCAGGCTGACAGCTCTCTGCAGACTGGCAGATCCTGGCTGACTGGCACTTCTGGCGGATCCTGGCAGACTGGTGGATCTAACTGATCCTGACAGACTGGCGGCGCTGGGCAGACTGGCGGCGCTGGGCAGACTGGCGGCGCTGGGCAGACTGGCGGCACTGGGCAGACTGGCGGCGCTGGGCAGACTGGCGGCGCTGGGCAGACTGGCGGCGCTGGGCAGACTGGGAGCACTGGCGGCGCTAGGCAGACTGGGAGCACTGGCGGCGCTGGACAGACTGGGAGCACTGGCGGCGCTGGGCAGACTGGGAGCACTGGCGGCGCTGGGCAGACTGGCGGCGCTGGCGGCGCTGGGCAGACGGGAGACTCCTGCAGCGCAGGAGAGGAGAAAGGCTCTGGCTGCGCTAAACAAGCGGGAGACTCCGACAGCGCAGGAGAGGAGAAAAGCGCTGGCTGCGCTGAACAGGCGAGGCGCACTGGAGGCCTGGTGCGTGGTGCTGGAACTGGTGGTACTGGATCGAAGACACGCACAGGAAGCCTGGTGCGGGGAGCTGCTACCGGAGGACTGGTGTGTGGAGGTGGCTCTGGATAGACCGGACCGTGCAGGCCCACTGGAGCTCTTGAGCACCGAGCCTGCCCAAGCTTACCTGGCTCGATGCCCACTCTAGCCCGGCCAATAGGAAGGGCTGGTATGTGCCGCACCTGGCTCTGCACCCGCACTGGAAACACTGTGCGCTCCATAGCATAACACGGTGCCTGCCCTGTCTCTCTAGCCCAACGGTGAGCACAGGGAGTTTGCGCAGGTCTCCTACCTGGCATAACCATACTCCCCTCTAGCCTCCCCCCCAATATTTTTTGGGGCTGCTTTTCAGGCTTCCAACCGCGTCGCCGTGCTGCCTCCTCATACCAGCGTCTCTCCGCTTTAGCACCTTCTATTTCTTCCTTGGGACGGCGATATTCTCCAGGCTGAGCCCAGGGTCCTTTACCGTCTAATTCCTCCTCCCATGTCCAATTCTCCAAGTGGTGCAGCCTCTCCCACTGCAACTGCTCTTCACGATTAACAGGGAGAGTTGGCTCAGGTCTGAACCCTGACTCAGCCACTCTCTCTCTGCGCCCTCCCCCAATAAATAATTGGGGGTTACTTTCGGTTTTCGCTCTGCATCGCCGTGTTTTCCTTTTTGACTCCATTCGCCTGTAGCCCTCTTCGCACTGCTGAAGCGAATCCCAGGCGGGCGCCTGCACTCTCTCTGGGTCGGCCGCCCACCTGTCGATTTCTTCCCACGTCGTATAATCCATGCCTCTACCGTCCATAACGTCCTCCTTTCGCTCCTGCCAGTTTACACACTGCTCGGTCCGTGACAGGTGGTTGATTCTGTAACGCCGTTCGTCTGTTGAAGGAAGAGAGTCGGACCGAAATGCAGCGTGTTTGTTACTCATGATCTTTAATGAAGAAAACGAAACGATACATGAAATAACTAAATACAAAAACAACAAACGGAACGTGAAACCTATTACAGCCTATCTGGTGAAACTACACAAAGACAGGAACAATCACCCACCAAATACAAAGCGAAACTCAGGCTGCCTAAATACGGTTCCCAATCAGAGACAACGAGAATCACCTGACTGATTGAGAATCGCCTCAGGCAGCCAAGCCTATACAACACCCTAATCAGCCGCGATCCCAAATACTACAAACCCCAATACGAAAAACAACATATTTCACACCCTGGCCTACCCAAACATATAACAAAAACACAAAATACAATGACCAAGGCGTGACACATGGTCTCAGGACCACCGACAGAAGCCTCTTCCTCTAATGATACCTGACAGTGATGGCACTGATGAGCTAGGTTCCTTATCTACTAATTATAATGGGATTGTTAACCTGCTACTGATATCGTACCAGGAGACAGTTGACTTTACATAAAAATAGACTGTTGATGATATTGATGTTGACAGCAGGTCAGTGACCATCTATTGATTAGGAAACAGTCAATATGAATCAATGGGAATGCAGGGTTCTGGTGATGACATAAAATAGTGTTGGTTTCACATCCTGACTCGACAGCACGCCCCCGTGTCCCCCCTCCTCTCCTCCTTCACTCCTTTCCTCCTCCGCTCGTTAGGCAAAGAAATGAGTCAGGCAATCACTGTTTTGATGAGAGAGACGGTTTTTTTTGGGGGGGCGTATGTGGAGCCCGAAGGAAAGAGTTGCCAATATTAAAGTCCCAGAAAGCAAACGGAGAGACGGGAGAGAGAACACGAAGACCTAGAGTCAGGGAGTAGACACAAAGGAAGAGACAGAATATTTGAAAGGAAGGATTTTTCCTTCATTGGAGTTAATGTTATCATCCTGCACACATTCAATGAAGTGAGGGCTTTGTAGCACGACGGCAGCCAGAGGAGCCTATTATCGTCACCGTCTGATGGAAAACTCTTATCTCCAAAACAGAAACTTTTCAGGAAATGGACAAATATTTTCCCATTACAGAACATACAATTCTGAAACGTCAGAAGCTATGTTCCATACATTTTCTTGGTCCTAGAGTCTTGAAATATTCAGAGTACATGGAAGGGAGTCATTGCCTTCAATACAAAATAAAAAATGTCAACTGTCAAAGATGAGAGGTTTTCATCAGACAGCGACGCTATACTGTTTAGCCTGATCCCAGATCTGTTTGTGCTGTCTTTGTCAACTCCTTTTCATTTATTGTCATACCAAACAATGAGGCAATGAGAGGGACACAAACAAATCTGGGTTCAGGCTAGCATACTGTAGCTCTGACATCCCAAACCATAGACAATAGGCTTAATGGAGTGAGCAAATCATCCATGCCCTGATTGCTTGAGGTTAATGCTCACAGTTTCCCTCCCTGTAATTATTTGGATGCACACCAAGCAGAGAGAGAGAGAGATGCTGGGCCTGGCTAACTGACACAGACACAAACTACACAGTTCTACACACCGACCTTACACTAATTAGGTAACCTTTGGAGAATTGTGAATTAAGAGCAAGTGTGTGTGTGTGTGTGTGTGTGTGTGTGTGTGTGTGTGTGTGTGTGTGTGTGTGTGTGTGTGTGTGTGTGTGTGTGTGTGTGTGTGTGTGTGTGTGTGTGTGTGTGTGTGTGTGTGTGTGTGTGTGTGTGTGTGTGTGTGTGTGTGTGTGTGTGTGTGTGTGTGTGTGTGTGTGTGTGTGTGTGTGTGTGTGTGTGTGTGTGTGTGTGTGTGTGTGTGTGTGTGTGTGTGCGCGCGCACGTGCCACACCAATGACATTATCAGTACTACATGTAAACAGTACATTATTCAACCTTACCACTGTGACCCTGACTACACTACATCTCCATATACTGTATACATGTCAGAGAGGTCCTGGGAATAGGGTGGCCTCTCTCTCTCTCTCTCTCTCTCTCTCTCATTGTGTAATTAATGAAGATATATGAGTAGCCTCTTCCCCCTGCATTAGCCGTGCTAGACTCCAAGTCTCGTAGTGATATATGTGGCGCGTGCTGTGGCCTACTTCCTACTGTACTCTACCATCAGGACAGAGAGCGTCCCTGAAAACTGGTGGTGATGTTGGAAGGTAGGGAATACACACAGGGAGGAGAGAGAACTACCTCTGAGCCTCTCTTTGTCTCTCTCTCTCTCTCAATCTTTCCCGTTCCTTTATGTGTGCACACTAACCCACACTCACAGATTAACACACACACACACACATCTGCAGGCGGTTGGAAAGGAGAGGCACCATAAAGTATAGCCCTGGGCTCAGGCAATCAGCTCCTGCTACAGCAGTTAATGTCAACGCACCCATGAGAAATGGCCCCCTCCACACACAAGACAAGAGTAAGGTTAAAATCAGAGCACTACTACCGAGAAACATCCGCTCTTCTGTAGGGGGTCAATATTGATGCGATGGTGAAAAATGTCACCCCGTCATGCACAGTGCAAGGGGAGTGTTATAATCGGCGCACCAATGACATTTGTTGATATTACCGCAATAGGGAAAGATACAGTTCACACTCTCCTATTCTGAAATACGGAAAGTGCAGTTATTAAAGTGAAATGAGGCTTTTATAAACTGTTTGAAGTCATCTCTTTGCAACAGTCATGAGGAGGTATAGCCTACTAAAGGTGTGTTCACTACTATATAATTGTCCTCTCCATAAGGCAAGGTGAGGGTATTGTGCTGATGTGAAGTTTAGCGTGTTAGCGTGATGCACCTCTCTAAGTGTGTCCCTATAGAGGGGATAAGACACACAGCCCACACAGAGGGACCTTCGGGTAACTCAATTAAGCACACAACGTAGCATTGCTTAGCTGCAAGCATAAGGGAATAAAGCCTAGAATTACAGTGGCCACAGGTAGCGAAGCCTCGCGAAGCGAAGCCGCGAGCATAAGGGAATAAGGCCCAGAATTACCATGGCCACAACTAGCGTAGTGTAGCCTAGCGTAGCCGGGGGAATAAGGGAAAGCATGGCAGAAGTTAGCCTAGCCATGCCACAGGCATACTGTAAGTGGGCATTAGAGTTAGCATGAGCTTAAGGGGAAAAGGCCAGGCATTAGCATGGCAACAGTTAGTGTAGCCTAGCCTAGCAGGGGAACAAGGAATAGTATTAGCATGGGCAGACAGCCAGACGCTAAGCTGGCATTTCTATTTATGACGTATACCCTGTGGATCCACTCTCCAGACCTGCTAGGCTGGACTACAGAGCACTGCCAGCCCGCAGGGTGTCAGGCTGATAAGCAGTTGCTAGCTATCTCACCCCCACACACCTATTCCCCTCCCTTCTCCTCCTCTCCCCCAGAGCTGCTTGATCTGATCCATATTTCCTGACTATAGCCGTGTTGCTGCTGCTGAAGGACATTCAGCGATGTGTCCATTAAATGACATTGGCTGGGGAAAATGCGTAAGTAATTAGTGCGGCTCTTACAAATGACAAAATGTCATCCTTGCACTAATGCCGGGGCGCAGGGCAACCGTTGCTACTCTCAATGAGGTCAGGGAGTATTCTGGCACGCATTAACACAGGCACACAGACAGTACTCTGGGATACGGTGTGATTTGATGGCAGTGGGAGGGGGGAGAGAAGGTGTACATCTCACAGTGATCTCTTGTCACAGCCAAGGTCAACATGTGTGTATATGAGTGTCCCTCTCACTCCGACTCTCCCTCCTCTGTTACCCGTTGTCATCTAAACCGTCTCTACCCGCTCTTTCTCTCTCCGTTTCCCTTTCTCCTAACCACACAATCCCAACTACAGTCTGATTGGAACTACAGGGAGGAGAGAGAGGGGGGGGGGGGGCGTACCCATATCCCAGCATGCCATCTGGCATTCTGCTCAGCCCGCTGCACCCCTGGCTGGTCCAATCAGACTCGAAACTCCACATAATGCATAAATCTCCCCTTTCTCCTCCTCACCTTCCTCTCTCCTCCATTCCTCTACTCTCAACCCATTCCTCTACTCTCCTACCTCCCCTTCCTCTACCTCAGGTAGCTCCATTGACATTGTCCAGAGCTGTGGCTCACTCTCTCCCTTCTCTCCTGTACACACTGTATGTGTGAACGACCTAGTGTTCTGCTCTTAGATTTCTCCCTCCTCTGATGCGCCGTAACTCTATCAGAGATTAATTGACCAGTAATGAGACGCACAGCCCTATTTATAGGCTGTTAATGGGCCCCGTGACAGAGTGTGTTTACCACACACTGTTCTAGAGAGGCAGTACAGAGCCGCTACTGTACACAGTGTGACGCATGGCCGCTACAAAGGTCCGAAGCCACAGACAACACGACAAGACAAAATAAATGCCGGATGCTGTAGGATTCCTGGAGGATTTGAGCCGTCCATTTCGCTGCCTGTAGTGTGGGTGTTTTGTTTACATTAGAAGAAGAGGCACCGGGGATTCTTCTCTCATGCCGTGGCATTAGTTTGGTAGAACGTTTCTCATGAACGTATCTCAAAGCTCCAGATACTTGGTGTATAAAGTGACAGATTGATGTACGGTAGGTTTAATTGACAGGATGAGAGAGGGACAGCGCGCGCGAGAGAGAGAGACAAAGACTGGCAAACATAAGAGTGAGAAAGATAATCTGTTTTACCTGTGACACCTTGCGAACCACCTCCCCGCTGATCACCAGTCCCTGGACAAAGGAGCGTGCCGCCACAAATGTACGTGTGACCTTCAACTTGAGGTCACGGGGGGTGTCACCAAAGGGTCGCAGCGTCTCCGACTGCTTGGACACACACTCCAGGTAGTCATCACCTACAATCAAAACAACTTTATTAGTGAAACACCCTTCATACTTCACTCAAAATGACAGCTAAAGCAATATAACAACCTCGCATAGGATAAAAGTTGACTGCAAACAAGATGAAAATCATGACAATATTTACCAGGGTTGAGGTTATTCAATTTCAAGGCAAGAGTTTGTGGGGTCGGAAAAATAGAGAGTGAACAAATGTGAACGATGACGAAGGTCAGTGATCGACAGCGGCACGTTCATACAATTTGGCATTGTCTGGATGGACGGCTGTATATTTGCATCTCATAGGAGAGAGTCAACACCTTGGCCGTGGCAATCTCGGGAAAGCGACGTCCCGACGGAAGTCCTTAGGGACATTGGCTCTAGGAGAGGTGTGATGACTGACGGAAACTCAAAACAAATTCAATTCATGTTACCGTGTGAATAAAGTTGGGTTTGGGTTTGTTCCAAGGGCTGCACATGTTAATATGTCTGATGGCATTGTGTCTTCTGGCCGATGTCTGACTGGAATTGAAATGGTATGTCGGGTTGACTGGTTGACTGGTTGACTGGTTGACTGGTTGACGGGTTGTCGGGTTGTCGGGTTGTCGGGTTGACTGGTTGACTGGTTGACTGGTTGACTGGTTGACTGGTTGACTGGTTGACTGGTTGTCGGGTTGACTGGTTGACTGGTTGACTGGTTGACTGGTTGTCGGGTTGACTGGTTGACTGGTTGACTGGTTGACTGGTTGACTGGTTGACTGGTTGACTGGTTGACTGGTTGTCGGGTTGACTGGTTGACTGGTTGTCGGGTTGACTGGTTGACTGGTTGACTGGTTGACTGGTTGACTGGTTGACTGGTTGACTGGTTGACTGGTTGTCAGGCACATTCGTGTTGTTTGGTCATAACATTCAAATTGAGATGATTCGATTAGAATCTGCCTGGTGTTTTGCTGTCTTTTGCTTTCACTAGCAAAGTGTTAAGTTAATGTTAGAAAGAAATGTTCATTCAGGTTGGGTTCCCACTTGAGCTATTTGAAATGTGGTTTAAAGAGCCGTGAATTGGCTCATACCTTGAGAACCTGCTACTAAGCTCCTGTGTATTTAAGTCGCTCTGGATAAGAGCGTCTGCTAAATGACTTAAATGTAAATGTAAATGTATTTCAGACACGCATCCTTTTTGTTGTTGTGTGTCTTACAGAATATTCTGAACTGAAGACAAGTGGAACCACTTTAAGTCTGCAGGTAGCCTAGTGGTTTAAACGTTGGGCCAGTAACCGGAAAGTTGCTAGATCAAACCCCTGAGGTGACAAGGTAAACATCTGTCGTTCTGCCCCTGAACAAGGCAGTTAACCCACTGCTCCCCAGTAGACCGTCACTGTAAATAAGAATTTGTTCTTACCTGACTTGCCTGGTTAACTAAAAGTCTGAGCCTATTGGTTATAGTAATTTATTCTGAGTGGTGTTTCATGTGCACTGTAATTGTTTGAGTGTCAATTATTTTGTGACTAATACATTCTATTGGTAAATCCATTCCTCCTTTCACAGAGTCATGATTTGATTGGCTATATGCTTATAATTTGATGGTTGTTAAATTAACTCCACTCCACACAGAGCACATGCTTGGGTACCAACTTAACATCTCTGAGCTGCTAGCCGCAAACAATTCATGCTGGAACATTGGTCGCCGGGATTAGCTGTTTGTACCCAGCCTCTTAATAATTGCATAACGGTGCAAGACAGACACATGTTCATTATAGACATACTGAGTCACTGATGCAATTATTCGCTATCTTGCTCGATCCTCCAGAGACGCACAGGGCCGGTTGCATTTATTCACATAACATTGGAGTCATATTGATGAAATCATTTTAGTATTATTCTACTTAATGGTTGGATAAGTTGGGGTGAAAAAAAAGCAGAATTTGATTTCAATGGAGATTTTAAAAGTGAAATATTTCAAAGATCATATTTAAGTTCAATGTGTAATGTTTACGTACCTATGACGTATTGTCCGTTGGCTCCCTTGAACAGCCTCTCCAGCAGGCGGGCCCAGAACTCGTTGAGCGCCTCCTCTATGTTGATGTTGGAACCGCGGTAGTACCGTCTCAGCTCCGTGTACAGGTCAGAGAACACGCGGGTGTTCTGGGTGTACAGGAAACCTAGCACCGGGGGGTAGGACTCTTGCAGGACAACCTCAGAACGGTTCAGCAGCTCCAGGAGGTAATCTGGAATGTGACAGGAAACAGGAAGTGTAAAACAGGAAGTCCAATCTGGTGGGATTACATTTACAGTTTAGCAGACACTTATATCCAGAGCAACTAGGATTAAGTGCCTTGCTCACGGGCACATTGATAGATTTTTGACCTAGTCATCTTGGGGATTCAAACCAGAAACATTTTGGTTACTGGCCCAATGCTCTAAACAATTAGGCCAGTGCTTCTCAACCTTGGTCATGGGGACACAAAGGGGGCACATTTTAGTTTTTGCCTTTTGATGAGTTGATCATTTCAATCTAGGGCAAAAACAAAAATGTGCAACACCTTTGGGTCCCCAGGACCAGGATTGAGAACCAGTGAACTAGGCTACTAGCCGTCCTAGTAGGAGGATTTAGATAGGCTGCCTATGTTCTCTACAGACGTCACGTTCAGGCAGTGGTAGTGCTTTACTTTGATGTGCATAGCTTTAGTGGTTCTTAGCTGAGCTGTTGATCAATGTTTTCCTCCTGGTTCTGTTCTCTCTCTCTCACCCTCTTTACATGACACAGTCATCTCTTCACAGGGGGTTTGGAAGCAGAGTAAATGCAAAAATGAAAGGGTATAATTTCCCTTTTATGTGTTTTCTTTCCCAGAATCCCCCTTGCGACAAACAACAGTAGGACAAAGGTCAGACTCAAAGAGCGGTGTTGCCTATGATACAGCTCCCTGCCGTTTAGTGTAGTTTAGCTGTGAGGACTGGGGCTCTGCACCGACTTCTCCGAAACGTTACACCACTTCTCTCTCTGCGTCTCATGGCTTTGTACTGCGTATGAAAAGATGCCACAGAGATGAACCCGGAGAGGAAGTGTTTCAAATGTATTCTCAGGATAAGGATAGGACGTGCAGTGGAAGATACTGTACACCAAACACATACAACACAATGAGTGGGATACAGAGACAGTAGAAAAAACACAGTCAGAGGCATGCAGCATAAACTGGCACCAAAAGACACAGGCACATACAGGCCTGCAGAGACACACACAAACAAAAAGCAGAGAGCAAAATCGACAGCAGATAAACCCAGTCCTGCTGGAATGGGACTCTCCAATCTGTCAGTACAATGGCTCTGACCAAAACCACACTACACAATAACAGGCTGCGCAGCGACTGCACTGTTCAAGAATACATTTTCATTGCATCGTCTTTAATGCGTGTGCGTGTGCGTGTGTCTGACTGTGTCGTTTCCTTTGAAGGCGTTCTTATCTCCTCCGGCCCGCCATACACCCCAGATGGGGAGCAGCTGAGGAGAGGAATCACTGAGCCTCTATGAAACCCCCAAGTATGGGTTAGAGAATTCCCGTAGCTCAGCAGTACTGTCTCTCTCTGTGTGTCTCTCTCTCTGTCTTTCTCTCTCCCTCTCTATTATATATGCAGTTGAAGTCGGAAGTTTACATACACCTTAGCCAAATACATTTCAACTCAATTTTTCACAATTCCTGACATTTACTCCTCGTAAAAAGTGTGGCAGGGTAGCCTAGTGGTTAGAGTGTTGGACTAGTAACCGGAAGGTTGCAAGTTAAAACCACTGAGCTGACAAGGTACAAATCTGTCGTTCTGCCCCCGTTTTACCTCACCTATGGTAATGTTTTGTTCTCTCTCTCTCTCTCTCTCTCTCTCTCTCTCTCTCTCTCTCTCTCTCTCTCTCTCTCTCTCACTCACTCACTCACTCACTCACTCACTCACTCACTCACTCACTCACTCACTCACTCACTCACTCACTCACTCACTCACTCACTCACTCACACACTCAAACACTCACCCCTGTTAGATTGTGGTCCCTATGGGGTCATACACACACACACACACACACACACACACACACACACACACACACACACACACACACACACACACACACACACACACACACACACACACACACACACACACACACACACACACACACACACACACACACACACACACACACACACACACACACACACACATTCACCACACATCCAGTACACACGCAGTCACACTGCCTGAAGATGATACGACCGTGTTGAATAAGTGATAGAATATAATGTTAATCAATTGCTCAGCGTTATCTAAGCATGGCCTTGTCTGATGATGTGTCACTATTCTCATATAGTCCTACTCATTATTACTGGACATTAAATGGGGGGAAAAGTTCGATTTTTGGGAAGGTATCAAGTATCCTCATTAAAGCCAACACCACTAACAGAGAGACATAATGACTAGAGGCGAACAGAGTGTTTACTTGATGTCTTGACTGATAATGGGCTTTGTTATGGTGACATTTCAGGGCTAGCTGGGGGACAAAGTTGAGCTTTTTAAGGCAATGCAAACGTTGCTGTACGATGCAACTGATGTGTAGCGGATTCTAAGCTAGCAGTAAGCATCGCTAAAGGCTTTAGTTTTGAATTCAACCAAATCCCCACACAGTGGGACAGGTGGGCGACTGAGACACAGACACCGCGTGAAGACCTACAACAACAACATACGGTATCCCCAGCAGTTACCTGAACGCTCAGGGTAAAAAAAAAAAACACAAAAAGGCCTGATATTCCAGGCCTTTCAGAGCAGCGCTTGGTCGCTGTGGTTCTGTCTGGATGACAGATCGTTCCCCTGCCACCTGACCCAATGCCAGTCAGACAGACTTCTCCAGAACTCTGTGTCTGTTCGGATTAGCCGGGAGTGCCGCTCTGCTGTCACACACACACACACACACACACACACACACACACACACACACACACACACACACACACACACACACACACACACACACACACACACACACACACACACACACACACACACACACACACACACACACACACGCAGGCAGACACGCACACACACACACACTAAAATCTCAGAGAGACTGACACTGTCTGTGTGTTTATCCTAGGGCAGCCGGTCTCCTTTTGTAGCATGAGAGCTACTTTTTAAATGAAAAAAATATATATACTGTATATAGCTTTCAAATAGGCACATTCATCTCTTCTCCTCTCCCCTGTAACTCTTCCCCGGGTCCTTAGTGTAAAAGAGAAAGTAGTGCACTATGTTGTCAACTCCTCTCTGGGTCCTTAGTGTAAAAGACAATTTTCTGCAAATATACCTTGTAAAATAATGGTTCATAAACAACTCTAAGGAGGCCCCTATAAAATCTGTGATTTTCCCCTGCAGATTCTGTTTTATATTTTCACAAATGATGTTCTCCGTTTTACTAAAATTCCAATTGTTCATAGAGAAACAACAGAAATGTGATGTTCTGAGTCCATGTCCTCGCTCAAATCACATCAGAAGACTTTTGATTCTTGATTGTAATTTCCCTTTAATTGCACATCAAGCAACTGAGGAATGTGCATCTACTGTGCCGGTCTAGTGATGGTTCCGTATATTGTTGGAACTGAATTGGCAGATATTGTGTTAGGTTTGGCTTTTTAAGCCAATAGTGGCTGAACAGGGGTGGGATGATGTCAGTGTTGCGTTGATTAGATAGTAGCTGGGTGCTTGGCTGTGTCTGATACTCGTGAGATTTGTTCATGACAGTTTGTGGTGGAACACGTGTAAATTCCATGCACTTTCAGAATGGTTTGGCGAGCTCCTCATAGGTGGGCTGCGAGACCTGTTGGAGAGCCCTGTCCAAGAGTAAACAGTACTTACAGACTGACAGCCTGTGACACGAGCAGACTGTTGCTGGGGTTTTAGGGTTGTCTTAGCTGGCTTGGAAGACACACTGGCTAAAATAGAAAATTACAGAACAGCCATGCTTTGGCTCAAAGTCATGTATATGTTTTATACAACAGAGTCAATAGCAGTCAGACAATACATGGTATCCCTTCAGATAAGATTTACACATGGGCATGTAAGAAATCCTAGACATTTCTTTCCAAGACAGGGCGAGTGTTTAGTAATCTCCTACTGTTCCATAGGGCAGCCAGTCCCCAGCTAGTGCCCTTCAGCCCTGGTGACTAATGACCATCATTAACATGACACAGTGTGCGCGTGTGTGTGTGTGTGTGTGTGCCCGGGCACGAACATGTGTGTGTGTATGACCTTGCTCTTCCATTTTGTTTCTAAGGGACCCCAGAGGGACCACAATCTAGCCCTCCAACTCCCCTTCATCCCCCTCTCAACCTTTCCCCCTCCACCTCTCCCTCATCAGCACCATGACCTCCGGGGGGGTTGAGAGATAATCATCCCCAGTGACAGAGCACCGGGTTGTGGTGACCAGAGGGAGAGGCGCTGTAAAGCTATTCGCTGCTCTATACTGGGCATATGCTAACACAATAACCCAGGTATAATGTACAATTAGGAATATTATTTCACATGCATATAATAACCCGCACATGCACCTGCTCACACACTTCTACATTTTGGTACGTCCGGACCAATTTCAGACTGCTTGTTCTGCCTCTCAGTCATGTTTTGTACGCACTTTGTGATTTAGCGCCATTTGCTGCCCATTTTCATGTATGGCACCTCGTATTTCTTCTATGGGACTTTGTTCTGTGGCGCTGTAAAACAGGAAGCAGGAAGTGTTTCGTTTGATGAAACGCATTGGTCAGGCCAGCAATAGAACATTGTGATTATGTACCTTTACATTGCTAGTTATGATAGCAATTAAAACAATGGAATGGTAGATTTGACAGTATATGAGTGTGCAAAGTAGAAATACTGGGGTGCAAAGGAGCAGGATAAATAAATAAATACAGTATGGGGATGAGGTAGATAGATGGGCTATTTATAGATGGCATATGTACAGGTGCAGTGATCTGTGAGCTGCTCTGACAGCTGGTGCTTAAAGCTAGTGAGGGTGATATGAGTCTCCAGCTTCAGTGATTTTTGCAGTTCGTTCCAGTCATTGGCAGCAGAGAACTGGAAGGAGAGGCGACTAAAGGAGGATTTGGCTTTGGGGGTGACAAGTGAGATATACCTGCTGGAACGTGTGCTACGGGTGGGTGCAGATATGGTGACCAGTGAACAGAGATAAGGCGGGACTTTACCTAGCAGGGTCTTGTAGATGACCTGGAGCCAGTGTGTTTGGCGACGAGTATGAAGCGAAGGCCAACAAGAGTGTACAGGCGCAGTGGTGGGTAGTATATGGGGCTTTGGTGACAAAACGGATGGCACTGTGATAGACTGCATCCAATTTATTGAGTAAAGTGTTGGAGGCTATTTTGTAAATGACATCGCCAAAGTCGAGGATCGGTAGGATGGTCAGTATTACAAGGGTATGTTTGGCAGTATGAGTGAAGGATGCTTTGTTGAAAAATAGGAAGCCAATTCTAGAATTAACTTTGGATTGGAGATGTTTGATGTGAGTCTGGAAGGAGAGTTTACAGTCTAACCAGACACCTAGGTATTTGTAGTTGTCCACATATTCTAAGTCAGAACCGTTCAGAGTAATGTTGCTGGACGGGCGGGCAGGTGCGGGCAGCGATCGGTTGAAGAGCATGCATTTAGTTTTAATTGTATTTAAGAGCAGTTGGAGGCCACGGAAGGAGAGTTGCATGGCATTGAAGCTCGTCTGGAGGGTTGTTAACACAGCATCCAAAGAAGGGCCAGAAGTATACAGAATGGTGTCATCTGCGTAGAGGTGGATCAGGAACTCACCAGCAGCAAGAGTGACATCATTGATATATTACATTTACATTTAAGTCGTTTAGCAGACGCTCTTATCCAGAGCGACTTACAAATTGGTGCATTCACCTTATGACATCCAGTAGAACAGTCACTTTACTGTGCATCTAAATCTTAAAAGGGGGGTGAGAAGGATTACTTATCCTATCCTAGGTATTCCTTAAAGAGGTGGGGTTTCAGGTGTCTCCGGAAGGTGGTGATTGACTCCGCTGTCCTGGCGTCGTGAGGGAGTTTGTTCCACCATTGGGGGGGCCAGAGCAGCGAACAGATTTGACTGGGCTGAGCGGGAACTGTACTTCCTCAGTGGTAGGGAGGCGAGCAGGCCAGAGGTGGATGAACGCAGTGCCCTTGTTTGGGTGTAGGGCCTGATCAGAGCCTGGAGGTACTGAGGTGCCGTTCCCCTCACAGCTCCGTAGGCAAGCACCATGGTCTTGTAGCGGATGCGAGCTTCAACTGGAAGCCAGTGGAGAGAGCGGAGGAGCGGGGTGACGTGAGAGAACTTGGGAAGGTTGAACACCAGACGGGCTGCGGCGTTCTGGATGAGTTGTAGGGGTTTAATGGCACAGGCAGGAGGACATAATATATATATTAATAATATACATAATATATATATACATAATATACATATATACAGAGAAGAGAGTTCAAGACCCTGGTGAGGATGATGAGCATGCAGATGAGATTCCATGAGACAGTTTAAGACAGTTTTTGCAGAAATTCTTTGGTTGTGCAAACGCACAGTTTCATCAGCTGTTAGGGTGGCTCGTCTCAGACCATCCCGCAGGTGAAGAAGCCAGATGTGGAAGTTCTGGTGTGGTTACATACGGTCTATGGTTTTGAGGCTGGTTGGATGTACTGCCAACATTTATAAAACAACATTGGAGGTGGCTAATGGTAGAGAAATGAACATTCAGCTCTGGTGGACATTCATCCAGTCAGCATGCCAACTCCACACTCCCTCAAAACTTGCGACATCAGTGGCGTTAGTGTGTGACAAAACTGCACATTTTAGAGTGGCTTTTTATTGTCCCCAGCACAAGATGCATTGTGTAACAATCACGCTGTTCAATCAGCTTCTTCTTATGCCACACCTGACAGGTGGATGGATTATCTTGGCAAAGGAGGAATGAAAGTTTGAGAGAAATAAAAGTTTTATGCATTTGGAAAATGTCTGGGATCTTTTATTTCAGCTCATGAAACATGGGACCAACACTTTACAACTTGCGTTTATATTTTTGTTCAGTATACCGTTCAAAAGTTTCAGGTCACTTAAAAAAGCACACTTCTTTTGTCCATTACAATAACATCAAATTGATCAGAAATACAGTGTAGACATTGTTAATGTTGTAAATGACTATTGTAGCTGGAAATGGCAGATTTTGTAATGGAATATCTACATAGGTGTACAGACGCCCATTATCAGCAACCATCACTCCTGGGTTCCAATGGCACGCTGTGTTAGCTAGTCCATGTTTATCATTTTAAAGGCCAATTGATCATTAGAAAACCCTTTTGCAATTATGTTAGCACAGCTGAAAACTGTGGTTCTGATTAAAGAAGCAATAAAACCGGCCTTCTTTAGACTAGTTGAGTAACTGGAGCATCAGCATTTGTGGGTTCGATTACAAAATGTCCAGAAACATTTTTTTTTTCTGAAACAGTCTATTCTTGTTCTGAGAAATGAAGGCTATTCCATGCGAGAAATTGCCAAGAAACTGAAGATCTCGTACAATGCTGTGTACTTCTCCCTTCACAGAACAGTGCAAACTGGCTCTAACCATAATAGAAAGAGGAGTGGGAGGCCCCGGTGCACAAATGAGCAAGAGGACAAGCACATTAGAGTGTCTAGTTTGAGAAACAGACGCCTCACAACTGGCAGCTTCATTAAATAGTACCCGCAAAACACCAGTCTCAATGTCAAGAGTGAAGAGGCGACTTTGGGATGCTGGTGTATAAGGAGCATCAGCATTTGTGGGTTCGATTACAGGCTCAAAATGGTCAGAAACAAATACTTTCTTCTGGAACAATGGCTACACTGTATTTCTGGACAACTTGATGTTATTTTAATGGACAATTTTCAATTTTCAATTTTTAATGACATTTCTAAGTGACCCAAACTTTGGAACGGAAGTGTAACTAACTCCCTTTCTCTGTTTGAAATATTCACCCTTCATACCTGACTACTGGAAACCTCATACTCAATACCAGCCACTTTGCATAGTCCACAAAAACATGCACCCACGGACACACACACACACACACACACACACACACGCACACACACACAGTGTTCTCAGTAGTTTACGCGTTCTATCCTTCTCCATAATCCTGTTGATTCTCTCGTTCTCTCCTCCATTCCCTTCTCTCTCCTCTCACCCCTCACAAGATAAGCCCTGGTATTGATGTGGGATTCAGTGCCTTTGTGTTTAAGAGTTGATGTTGATCCTCCTCCCACTACCAATTACTCCTACTGAAAGCTTACTGGGCCTACCCTGTACCACGTCTGCTCATTGCAGGCTGATCCTGAATCAGTTTCTCCCTTAGAGGGCTTACTGTGGCCTGGCTACAAACAACTGATCTTGAATCAGTTTCTGACCCAGGGGGCTCAGTGTACTGCACCACTGCTATTCATCCTAATGATCCTGGGTTACTGTCCCCCACAGGATCCTTATACATAGTGATCCTGATGTGATAACCTGATGATCCCGATCTGATCACTCACCACTCTGACATCACGATACCGTATGACATTACCACCACCAGAGCTATATCCAGAGGGGTGTGTGCGTGCCTGTGTTTGTGTGTGTAACCTCGTGTGAAAATAGGACAGCACAAGGCATGCTATCCTCCTGGGTCATTCTCAGGCCATCCTCTGGATAAGAAACAGACTAGCTGTATCTGTTGTCAGGCCCTTCTCCCGACTCTGTCCTATACAGAACAGCACTAATGAGGGTCATCTGAAACCTCTCCATCTCACCACACACATGTACAGATGTAGGATCATCATCGGATCACTCTGTTGCAGCGGAACTTTCCTGCGATGAAGGACATTTAAAACGTATAGTGTATTTGAGGTTTAAAAAGTCTTCTGAACTATGTGATTTCCAGTTGAACATTTCAGACTAGGTTTTCAAACCCCGCAAAAATGTCCATTAATTATAATCCACATAATCATTCAAATTTCTTGTTGCTGCAGGATTGCTTTCCCGCTGTAGCAAACTGGCATACACATTTGCACACACGCGCACACACGCGCGCGCACGCACGCGCACGCACACACACACTGTAATAGCTCTGTATGGTTCTGGACACGGATAGCCTGTGCATTAATTTGTGGTGAGGCAGGAAATGGAGACACAGAGGGAGAGAGAGATAAATGGAGAGAGGGAGGAGGAGTGAACTGTCGAGGCCTCGGCGCCAATGTATCCCGTCCTCCTAATTGCATTTGTCTAGTTTGACAAGTGAATGATCAGATTAACAGTATGCTCCTTGGCTGAGGGAAGGAGGGAGAGAGATGGACTGAATGAGTCAGCGAGGAGATCGAGGGAAGAGAGGAGGGAGGGAGATGGACTGAGTGAGTCAGCGAGGAGATCGAGGGAAGAGAGGAGGGAGAGAGATGGACCGAGTGAGTCAGCGAGGAGATCGAGGGAAGAGAGGAGGGAGGGAGATGGACTGAGTGAGTCAGCGAGGAGATCGAGGGAAGAGAGGAGGGAGAGAGATGGACCGAGTGAGTCAGCGAGGAGATCGAGGGAAGAGAGGAGGGAGAGATGGACTGAGTGAGTCAGCGAGGAGATCGAGGGAAGAGAGGAGGGAGGGAGATGGACTGAGTGAGTCAGCGAGGAGATCGAGGGAAGAGAGGAGGTAGGGAGATGGACTGAGTGAGTCAGCGAGTCAGCGAGGAGATCGAGGGAAGAGAGGAGGGAGATGGACTGAGTGAGTCAGCGAGGAGATCAAGGGAAGAGAGGAGGGAGAGTTGGATGGGATGCATGTGGTTGCTTTAGGCCTGGCTAGCTTGGCCGTTCATTGATGCCTCTCTCTCTATCTCTAATGCACAACAAACACAACCAACAAATTTACTCTGGGCCTTGGTTGGGGCCAAATGTAACCTATTCTGTTACAAAACACTCCATCACAACAGCCTACCATAATGACCCTTGATGCTTCAACGCTCTCATAATTCTGTCAAAATCATACATCTCAATGAGTCTCAACTACCTCCAGCTGTATATTCCCATTGCCCAAACAATGGACCACATTCCCAAGGCCATAGTCAGACAGTGCAAGAGGATGTTGTGGTGAGAGACGGAGAGAGATAAATAGAGAGAGAGCGAGACAACAGGGGGATGTTAGCCTGCAGACATCAGTTGATGAATGGTGTCTCTCAGCGTGTGTGTGTGTGTCTGTTTAATATAGTGGTCTTTAATGGCGTCTAAATGCTTCTAAAGGGGCCGTTGCACTCCTCGGCTAATGGCGCTAACCGCACCGCTGATAAGTGTTGTGATGGATGGAGAGCTGTTCTGAAACACCACACTCCGATGCCTCAGTCTCTCTCTCTATCTCTTAAACTATGTTTCTCACTCTGTCTGTCTCTATTTCCCTCTATCCACTCCCTCCTCTTCCCTCTATCCACTCCCTCCTCTTCCCTCTATCCACTCCCTCCTCTTCCCCCTATCCACTCCCACCTCTTCCCTCTATCCACTCCCACCTCTTCCCCCTATCCACTCCCTCCTCTTCCCCTATCCACTCCCTCCTCTTCCCTCTATCCACTCCCACCTCTTCCCCCTATCCACTCCCTCCTCTTCCCTCTATCCACTCCCTCCTCTTCCCTCTATCCACTCCCTCCTCTTCCCTCTATCCACTCCCTCCTCTTCCCTCTATCCACTCCCTCCTCTTCCCCCTATCCACTCCCTCCTCTTCCCTCTATCCACTCCCTCCTCTTCCCCATATCCACTCCCTCCTCTTCCCTCTATCCACTCCCTCCTCTTCCCCATATCCACTCCCTCCTCTTCCCTCTATCCACTCCCACCTCTTCCCTCTATCCACTCCCTCCTCTTCCCCATATCCACTCCTCTTCCTCCTCTCCCTCTATCCACTCCCTCCTCTTCCCTCTATCCACTCCCTTCCCTCTATCCACTCCCTCCTCTTCCCTCTATCCACTCCCTCCTCTTCCCTCTATCCACTCCCTCCTCTTCCCTCTATCCACTCCCTCCTCTTCCCTCTATCCACTCCCTCCTCTTCCCTCTATCCACTCCCTCCTCTTCCCTCTATCCACTCCCTCCTCTTCCCCCTATCCACTCCCTCCTCTTCCCTCTATCCACTCCCTCCTCTTCCCCATATCCACTCCCTCCTCTTCCCTCTATCCACTCCCTCCTCTTCCCCTATATCCACTCCCTCCTCTTCCCTCTATCCACTCCCACCTCTTCCCTCTATCCACTCCCTCCTCTTCCCCATATCCACTCCCTCCTCTTCCCTCTATCCACTCCCTCCTCTTCCCTCTATCCACTCCCTCCTCTTCCCTCTATCCACTCCCACCTCTTCCCTCTATCCACTCCCTCCTCTTCCCTCTATCCACTCCCTCCTCTTCCCCTATCCACTCCCTCCTCTTCCCTCTATCCACTCCCACCTCTTCCCTCTATCCACTCCCTCCTCTTCCCTCTATCCACTCCCTCCTCTTCCCTCTATCCACTCCCTCCTCTTCCCCCTATCCACTCCCACCTCTTCCCCCTATCCACTCCCACCTCTTCCCCCTATCCACTCCCACCTCTTCCCTCTATCCACTCCCTCCTCTTCCCTCTATCCACTCCCTCCTCTTCCCTCTATCCACTCCCTCCTCTTCCCCCTATCCACTCCCTCCTCTTCCCTCTATCCACTCCCTCCTCTTCCCTCTATCCACTCCCTCCTCTTCCCTCTATCCACTCCCACCTCTTCCCTCTATCCACTCCCTCCTCTTCCCTCTATCCACTCCCTCCTCTTCCCTCTATCCACTCCCTCCTCTTCCCCCTATCCACTCCCTCCTCTTCCCCATATCCACTCCCTCCTCTTCCCTCTATCCACTCCCTCCTCTTCCCTCTATCCACTCCCTCCTCTTCCCTCTATCCACTCCCTCCTCTTCCCCCTATCCACTCCCACCTCTTCCCCCTATCCACTCCCACCTCTTCCCCCTATCCACTCCCACCTCTTCCCTCTATCCACTCCCACCTCTTCCCTCTATCCACTCCCTCCTCTTCCCTCTATCCACTCCCTCCTCTCCCTCTATCCACTCCCCACCTCTTCCCTCTATCCACTCCCACCTCTTCCCTCTATCCACTCCCTCCTCTTCCCTCTATCCACTCCCTCCTCTTCCCTCTATCCACTCCCTCCTCTTCCCCCTATCCACTCCCTCCTCTTCCCTCTATCCACTCCCTCCTCTTCCCTCTATCCACTCCCTCCTCTTCCCCATATCCACTCCCTCCTCTTCCCTCTATCCACTCCCTCCTCTTCCCCTCTATCCACTCCCTCCTCTTCCCCATATCCACTCCCTCCTCTTCCCCATATCCACTCCCTCCTCTTCCCTCTATCCACTCCCTCCTCTTCCCTCTATCCACTCCCTCCTCTTCCCTCTAATCCACTCCCTCCTCTTCCCCATATCCACTCCCTCCTCTTCCCTCTATCCACTCCCTCCTCTTCCCCATATCCACTCCCTCCTCTTCCCTCTATCCACTCCCTCCTCTTCCCTCTATCCACTCCCTCCTCTTCCCTCTATCCACTCCCTCCTCTTCCCCATATCCACTCCCTCCTCTTCCCTCTATCCACTCCCTCCTCTTCCCCATATCCACTCCCTCCTCTTCCCTCTATCCACTCCCTCCTCTTCCCTCTATCCACTCCCTCCTCTTCCCTCTATCCACTCCCACCTCTTCCCCCTATCCACTCCCTCCTCTTCCCTCTATCCACTCCCTCCTCTTCCCCATATCCACTCCCACCTCTTCCCTCTATCCACTCCCTCCTCTTCCCTCTATCCACTCCCTCCTCTTCCCTCTATCCACTCCCTCCTCTTCCCTCTATCCACTCCCTCCTCTTCCCCCTATCCACTCCCTCCTCTTCCCTCTATCCACTCCCTCCTCTTCCCTCTATCCACTCCCTCCTCTTCCCCATATCCACTCCCTCCTCTTCCCTCTATCCACTCCCTCCTCTTCCCCCTATCCACTCCCTCCTCTTCCCTCTATCCACTCCCTCCTCTTCCCCTATCCACTCCCACCTCTTCCCCCTATCCACTCCCTCCTCTTCCCTCTATCCACTCCCTCCTCTTCCCTCTATCCACTCCCACCTCTTCCCCCTATCCACTCCCACCTCTTCCCCCTATCCACTCCCACCTCTTCCCTCTATCCACTCCCACCTCTTCCCTCTATCCACTCCCTCCTCTTCCCCATATCCACTCCCTCCTCTTCCCTCTATCCACTCCCTCCTCTTCCCTCTATCCACTCCCTCCTCTTCCCTCTATCCACTCCCTCCTCTTCCCTCTATCCACTCCCTCCTCTTCCCTCTATCCACTCCCTCCTCTTCCCTCTATCCACTCCCTCCTCTTCCCTCTATCCACTCCCTCCTCTTCCCTCTATCCACTCCCTCCTCTTCCCTCTATCCACTCCCTCCTCTTCCCTCTATCCACTCCCTCCTCTTCCCCCTATCCACTCCCTCCTCTTCCCCCTATCCACTCCCTCCTCTTCCCCATATCCACTCCCTCCTCTTCCCCCTATCCACTCCCTCCTCTTCCCCATATCCACTCCCTCCTCTTCCCTCTATCCACTCCCTCCTCTTCCCCCTATCCACTCCCTCCTCTTCCCCATATCCACTCCCTCCTCTTCCCTCTATCCACTCCCTCCTCTTCCCTCTATCCACTCCCACCTCTTTTTTCATCTGTTTTCCCCTCCTCCACTCCCTCTTTCTTTCACTGTCCCTCTCCAAAATGTCGCTGTCCATCCCTTTCCCCCTCGCTCTTCTCCTTCCAACTCTCTCCTTCTCCTCTACCTCTTTCCTCTCTCTCCTGTCTCTCCGTTCTTCCCTCTTCTCCTGACCATCTCCCGTCCCTCTCTCCTCCTTTTCCTCTCTCTGTCTCCCTCCTGCGTCCCTCCTCTCCCTCCCGCCATCCTCTTTTCGCAGTAAGTAATGTGCTTGGTGTATTAAGAAAGCTGTAACACTGGCTGCTGCCCGACGTGATTTGCATGCTGAGACCATGAGCCAATCAGGCGGCATAATGGAGCATATGTCCTTGGCACTTATGACATCAGCAGAGGTGACCCTGAAAGCAGGACATTTGTCTGAGAATTAATCAAATGTGTTGATGCCAAAATAAACGCCATGCTGGGTCTAATTTAGGGGGGGGGAATCACGTAATGTGGACAATCCTAATGTTTACTGATGGTCCCAAGACACTTAAATTAATGTATTAAACCTAATTGAACTGCTTATAAATCATAACAGATTATGATATGATTCTTTCTGCTTTTAGGTGGTATAACCCTAGAACTATATAACGACTTCGTCATTAGATGAAAGCCCACTGTTTTGCTCAGACAACCATGACAACAACTTCTTAGGGACATTCAATCCCAGCCAACCCAATTTGAAACAGAGTTTCTTAACGGGGCACTCTGCATTTTCAACAATATCACAGTGGTTACCCCATCACTGTTTCGTTAAAAAAAAAACTGTGGGATGGGGCTGGAAATGTAGCCCCTCTGAAATTCACAGACAGAACTACGGATGCAATTGCTGACCATCCGTGATATCAGCATTATACTTTGAACCATCTTTTGAGGCTGTACTGTGTTCGTTTACAACTAGGCCTACATGTATTTTTAAATAAATAAAACAAGCTGATATTGGGGGCTCTGATCGGGGTAAGACAGCTGAACTAAGCCCGAGAGGCATTTCTAAATTATAACCTTCACGAATCGATATCGACATATCATGAATGTAAAAGTCACACGGGGAATCCTTCCAGTTCAAAAAGGTTCCTCGAAGAACTCTGAAATGGGTGTTCAGGGAAACCCCTGTGTAAAGGTTCAAAACGGAACCTTTACGTAACGCCAGGGGTTCCATTTTGAACCCTCTTTAATAAGGGCCGTGTTGCAGAGCTTAGACGTTGCCGACGCCTGACAGATCTTAGAACGCCTGTGTGGTTATTTTAAGTATCAGCTAGCCACATCATATGCTAGAGCAGTTTGTTAGTCGATCACACAGTCGATGGCGTGGCACGCAGCCATTGGTTGTCGTGTCGAGAGCTGTGGAACGCGCTGGAAGCATTGAACATCTCCAGGGTTCACGGAGTCACCCTTTATTCTAAGTGTGAGTGTGCCCGTCAGCCAGAGCCCTGTGATCACATCTACTTAAACCAGGAGTAATCTGCATCGCAGGCAAACAAAATCAAATAGGCTGACATATACAAGGCAACAACACACTGGCTAGTGATACTGAAGAGTTGTGTCTGTCGAGTGTGTGAAGGGCTGCTGTTCAAAGTGGCAGGGTCTCTCTCTCTCTCTCTCTCTCTCTCTCTCTCTCTCTCTCTCTCTCTCTCTCTCTCTCTCTCTCTCTCTCTCTCTCATGCCTGGCATGACACCATCAGCCCCTCCACCACCTGCCAGGATAACAGCACCTTCTGTCTGGCACAGCTGCCCGCCATCCAACACCTCTCCCTTAGGTATCTTTCCTTGACGTCCTCTTTGACCTCTACTCCTCCACCTCTCTCTCTCGTTGACTTTCAGCCGCCAATGTTCGTTTGGTCTCTTCAGGTGTTTGTCACTCGGCCTCGCCTGTCACTTTCTGACTCCCTCTCATCCTCACACACACACACTCGCCCTCTATCGTGATTTATTTCTCTCTTTCTCTCATTTTCTCTTTCGTCACAGAGCTCCAACCCACTTTCCTCTGTGGGCAGTGGAAGCTGACCCCTGCTGTCCATTTCTTTCCATTGTTAGCAGCTGGCAGCTGGTAGCACCCACTGCTCTCTCTCCACACACACACACGCTCTTCTGCCTCCACGGCTCCACAGTCTTTTCCATAGGACCATATGAGGAGTCCATGAGAAGGGAAACTATGATAAACCCCTCATTTATGAAGAATTAGAGGTTTTGGCTAAGCTGATGCTTCGGTGCAAATCTATTCAACAGATATATGTGCCCAAGCCAGACGAATTGTTTATGTCTCTCGATTTGTGTTTATGGTGATACAAAGGAGGGTGGATCTGTTGTAAACACACGCATGCAGACACACACACACACACACACACACACACACACACACACACACACACACACACACACACACACACACACACACACACACACACACACACACACACACACACACACACACACACACACAAAGGTGACACAGGCAGAGGAAGGAGCGCACACACAGACATTTTACATGTTACAGTTCTCTGAAACTTAGCGAGTTAATACAGATCTGCTATCTTAATTTGATCCCTCCGTTGTCACGGCAGGAAATGCAAATCGTCCACATGAACATTCACATCTACTGTTGCTGTAAAATGATTTTCCTGCTGCTGTAAAATGATTTTCCTGCTGCTGTAAAATTATTTTCCTGCTGCTGTAAAATGATTTTCCTGCTGCTGTAAAATGATTTTCCTGCTGCTGTAAAATGATTTTCCTGCTGTGAGAAGCACAAAAAAATGATTTTCCTGCTGTGGAATAGCGTCTTCTGAAACAGATGTGCTCTGCTCTTAACTCGATGGGTTAGAGTTAGACCTCCACAGTCCTTTGGGTCTACAGTACAGCCTGCCTGCCTATCCCGGCTGGGACGGTGACACCCTACACTTAGCCACATGGCACAGGCCCACACCCTGCTAATCACACACTGATGAGGAGAGACTCCAAACGGGACTTGGACATAAGTTATACACTTCCCCACTGGGAACAGACGTCATGTCAATGTTAGTTTTAGTTGATTCAATGTCATCACATTGAATTGTTTGGTTAAAATGATGTGGAAACAACCGACTAGGCCACTTGTAATCTTATGCACTTGTACATTCCTCCATCAACACTTCTGTCAATTAACTACTTAACCATCACCACAGCAAGCAAAAATACTAAACTACTACCAGATGATGAATTGCTCGGAGTAAAAGTCACTGAGGTCCTCAAACCTCATACGTTTCATGATACACACAATTCATGCCCTCTGCACATTCAAAAAGACAAATAAGTTATTGTTATCATGGGAGGGCACAGCTAAGACTCTGTCCAGTCCAATGGACAGTCCAGTAATGGTAAGGCGCAGCTAAGACTCTGTCCAGTCCAATGGACAGTCCAGTAATGGTAGGGCACAGCTAAGACTCTGTCCAGTCCAATGGACAGTCCAGTAATGGGAGGGCACAGCTAAGACTCTGTCCAGTCCAATGGACAGTCCAGTAATGGTAGGGCACAGCGAAGACTCTGTCCAGTCCAATGGACAGTCCAGTAATGGTAGGGCACAGCTAAGACTCTGTCCAGTCCAATGGACAGTCCAGTAATGGGAGGGCACAGCTAAGACTCTGTCCAGTCCAGTGGACAGTCCAGTAATGGGAGGGCACAGCTAAGACTCTGTCCAGTCCAATGGACAGTCCAGTAATGGTAGGGCACAGCTAAGACTCTGTCCAGTCCAATGGACAGTCCAGTAATGGTAGGGCACAGCTAAGACTCTGTCCAGTCCAATGGACAGTCCAGTAATGGTAGGGCACAGCTAAGACTCTGTCCAGTCCAATGGACAGTCCAGTAATGGTAGGGCACAGCTAAGACTCTGTCCAGTCCAATGGACAGTCCAGTAATGGTAGGGCACAGCTAAGACTCTGTCCAGTCCAATGGACAGTCCAGTAATGGTAGGGCACAGCTAAGACTCTGTCCAGTCCAATGGACAGTCCAGTAATGGTAGGGCACAGCTAAGACTCTGTCCAGTCCAATGGACAGTCCAGTAATGGTAGGGCACAGTAAGACTCTGTCCAGTCCAATGGACAGTCCAGTAATGGTAGGGCACAGCTAAGACTCTGTCCAGTCCAATGGACAGTCCAGTAATGGTAGGGCACAGCTAAGACTCTGTCCAGTCCAATGGACAGTCCAGTAATGGTAGGGCACAGCTAAGACTCTGTCCAGTCCAATGGACAGTCCAGTAATGGTAGGGCACAGCTAAGACTCTGTCCAGTCCAATGGACAGTCCAGTAATGGTAGGGTACAGCTGGACAAGTCAAAGGGGGCCCTTGCCTACCAATAGAGGTCCACAATGGAAGCAAGTCTTTTGATTTCTTTTGTGTATATTCACTAGATATAGACCACACCTTTAACACAATAGTTTTAAGGATTTTTTTGTAAGGGAATGGGGTGGTAGTTGAGGTAGCTTGGTGAAGGGGGGGGGTCGTAATGATCGAGGTAGGTACAGGTGTTTTTATCCGTAGGACGATGAAGAGTGCCAGTTTCTTTTGGTGGAGGTGCGTGGTTGTCCATAGGACGATGAAGAGCAGGCACTTTTGGTGGAGGGGTGTGGTTCTCTGGTAGGTTGCAAGCAAGGGCACCAGATGATGGAAGATTTGGTATGAAGCCATCAAAAAGAAGGCTTTGGAGGCTGAGACAGGGGCCGGCTGCAGGCTGAGGGATGGTGGTGAGCTGTGTGGGGGAATGGAGAGACACGTCGTTGCTTATCGGATGTAAACCGGGTGAATAGGATGGACAGGCTTCAGTGAAGTGTGAGGAGGACGTTGGGAGGTTGAAGGACCAAGGAGTGTGATCGCGGACAGGATATGGTTGGTACGTGGAGCAGAGGAAGTTGCTTTGCGGTGTGGCCTGCTTGAGCAGGGAATAGGTTGTTAACTTAGAGGTTGTGTCCGAGGCTAATCCGAGCCTGTGGGCTTGCGTTGGAGGCTAATTCGGAGGCTGTGGGCACGAAGGATGACGGGCTGGGTCGTTGGCCAATGCCCCATTGGTTTGAAAGCTGAGGAGGCTGGTGTTGAACAACGGTGAGGCTGGGTTGAAGATTGCTAAAGGCTAGGTCTACGGCTAATGAGGCTGGGTTGATGGCTGGGACGGAGACTGGTGAAGGCTGGGTCAACCGCTGATGAGGCTGGGTCAAAGGTTGGGACAAAGACTGGTGGGGCCGGGGCCGAGGTTGGTGTCGAACACCGACAAGGCTGTGTGGAAGATTGGGCTGGGTTGAAGACTGGTGAAGGCTGGCTCAAAGACGTAGGTGAGCTGGGAGATGGTTGGGATAGTGAAGCTGTTGATGTGTGGTTCACTTCCATATTGAAGAAGTCGGCTGTGGTTGAAATGGCGGCGGTAGTGGGTTCAGGTGTGGAGGGTGGAGGGTGCCTGTGAAGAAGGGTTGAGGGGGATGTTGGATATAGAGAGTTTAGGGACAGAGAGATCTGGGATAGGCAGGGGATGGAGAGAGGAAGGCTGGAGCGGTGGTGGTGTCAGGAACTGTACCCGAGAGTGATTGGAAGGAAGAGAGGTAGATTTAATGATTGGGGTGGGGTGTGGCGCGATGCTCAGGGGGGTGGTTGCTCTGGGGTTGGAGTGTGTTGCGTGTTGTGCTGGGGGTGAGGAAGGATGGATTTGTGGCCTCCAGGTATGAGAACGAGATGACTGCACCTTCTGACCCAGCAGGGGGAGCAGAGCCAGAAGAGGCAGCAGGAACGGACAACAGAGAAGACAATATGGGGAGGGGAGAAAGCATGGGGGAAGACAGACACCGATGTGTTGTCTGCAATCTCCTGGCCAGCAGGGGGAGCAGTTCCAGAATCGTCAGGAAGTGATCCTGCATCCCAGACCGGTAGAGGGAGCTGTGGAGTTATTGGTGGAAACAGCTAGGCTAGCAAATGAAGCAGACGCTGCGGCGCTGCCATCTGGAGACTGGTAGGTGACTTCACGGCGAATGGGATTGTAGGGCATGATGTCATCGTCGGCAGTCCGTTGTTCAATGCTGCATGTGCTTGTGGGGCCCTCTCCGCAGATGGACCTGTTGTAGAACGAAAACAGCACCGCTTTGGGATCTCCCCGGTATAAATTGATTGCTTGCTCGCAGAGGAACCTCTTGAGGCCGACCACTATCCAGTCTGTGATGGCTAGTGGCTTGCACTTGTTGCCGCTGTAGGCCGCAAATCACACTCGAGAGTAGCAAGAGGAGTTAGCCAAGGTAGCTGGTGTGGTGGGCCTTATGGCGCTTGTCAGGCGACACCGGGGATGTGCGGCGTTGGCAAGAGAGTCAAGTGGAGGAGGCTGGGAGTCGCTTTGAGACGACAGGGATTCACGGGGCTGGCGGATGGGTCTGGAAGGTCTGGCTGGGTATCTGGGCCTGGGGTCCCAGGTGCTCAGAAGTGGTGCTTTTTTCGGGTGGATCGTGGCGATTTCGTTGGCTCCCAGTGTCTGTCTGGAGTGACGGGGGCGCCAGTGGATGGTTGGACCGGCTAGCTCGGTCTGGCTGAGCGCTGTAACTGAATATCCTAGAACAGGTCTTCATCGGAAGGAGAGAGCTGTTCCATGGCGAAGGTGGTGAGTAACAAACAAACTAATCATTATTGAATAACTAAGCGGAAACTGTGAAAACAAAGACCTAGCGGTTAAAAGGGCCTAGTTGGTCAAATTAGCCATAGAAATGGCAATTGCAAAAGCTGTCGGGCAGGCAAGAGTAGCGAACTACGAAAGCTTGCGACTTCTGGTATAACTCAGGAAGCAAACACACAGGTTAGTGGTAGAAAAAGTATAAATGCAGGCAATGATTAGAGGGGAGGGATTGAGAATGTTTCGGGTGTGGTCTTTCCTCCCAAACGTTGGCTACATAAATATAGATGCAGTAGTCCTATGCTATTTTGGTATCTGTATCTGTTGCCTGGTGTAACATTTTAATCTATTCAAAATAGCCAAATCAAATCAAATGTCTATCCAGACAGTCTGATGTGTCCACAGAGGTAACTAAGAGGAGGCAGGGAAGTGATGAGCTGTGATACTGTATCTAATGTGGCTTATCACACTCCAATTAACACGCTCCACTTCTAATCTCATAATAAAATAAACTCAACAACAGATGGTTTACATCTGACCGTCTCTCTCTTTCTCTCTCTCCGATCTCATCCCTCCATCCCTCTGTGATCCCCCCCTCCCATCCTGCTGTCTTCTACTTCTGATGCTCAGGGAAGTGAGATAGATGAGGGGGTGGGAAGGAGGGTGGAGGGGATGGGTTCAGGTAGGGTCAAACACTCTTTTTCACAGAGAAGGAAAAAGTATGCTAGTTAGGAATGAAGGAAGAAGAGGGGAGAAAGGGGAGGTTAGGGAGGTTGAGGATGTCTAGTAATGATGCCTTTTAATGTTGCGAATAGTGGCACGCACACACAATCCATTGGGGAGAAACAAGCAGAGAGAGGGCACACAAAAAGGGAGAGATCGCATGACTGAAGGTAATGAGAGAGAATGGACAGGGCTGTACACGTTAACCACTACATGAACACGACACAAAAACAATCAACAGAGAGAAAACGACCTTGACTTGACCTGCAAACCAAACGAAAATTCTGACATCCATCACTCATCTGGTGTATGCAGTACACTGTACACAGAAATCTACGGTGTTAGTGGACTGATGAAACCCCGCTCCTGCTTTGAGCTACTGATGGCTTGAGTGGCCTTTAATAGGGCTGTGTGTCTGTGTGTGTACGTGTTATTTCTGTGTTAATATTCTGCCACTGTCCCAGCTAGAACATTTCGTTCCTTGGAAGTTGTGGGAACGTATGTTTTTGGTTTCCCATTGAACTTACATTTTTAGGTTGCAGAGAGGTTCTGTCGGAGTCCAGAGTATAAATATAAACATATATATATACAGTACCAGTCAAAAGTTTTAGAACACCTACTCTTTCAAGGGTTTTTTCTTTATTTTGACAATTTTTTACAATGTAGAATAATAGTGAAGACATCAAAACTATAAAATAACAAATGGAATCATGTAGTAACCAAAAAAGTGTTAAACAAATCAAAATATATTTCATATTTGAGATTCTTGAAATAGCCACCCTTTTCCTTGATGACAGCATTGCACACTCTCCAGGAGATGGCGGATGCTTTAGTCCAGGTCTGGGAGGAGATACCTCAGGAGACCATCCGCCATCAGGAGCATGCCCATGCGTTGTAGGGAGGTCATACAGGCATGTGGAGGCCTCACACACTACTGAGCCTCATTTTGACTTGTTTTAAGGACATTACATCAAAGTTGGATCAGCCTGTAGTGTGATTTTCCACTTTAATTATGAGTGTGACTCGAAAATCCAGACCTCCATGGGTTGATACATTTGATTTCCATTGATAATTTTTGTTGTCAGTACATTCAAATATGTAAAGAAAAAAGTATTTAATAAGAATATTTCATTCATTCAGATCTAGGATGTGTTATTTTAGTGTTCCCTTTATTTTTTTGAGCAGTGTATATAAAGGCAGCAGTCTTTAAGGTGCAGGGTGGAGTAACTGGGTGGTAGCCAGCTAGTGACAGTGATTAAGTTCAGGGCAGGGTACTAGGTGGAGACCAGCTAGTGATGGCCTTGAGATAGGAGCAGTCTCTCGGTCCCAGCTTTGATGCACCAGTACAGACGTTCCGAGAACGTGTTACAGTAAGACTTTTACTAACACTTCCAGCTCAGTTTGTGTAAACTGTTTTAAACTCCAGGCACAGATATGGCACATGAAAAATCGGTTGCTTAGGCATTAATCTTCCAAACACATTTATTCGTTGTGGCGGCACAGCTTCAATGAGATTCAAACCTGTGATCTTCTGTTCTCTATCCATGGAATTAGTTCACAGCGCCGCCAGGGTGGAGCTAGCATGCCGTGTTTTGTTTTTTTTACTCATACAAAGCTGTTCATTTTAGACTATTCAAACAGACCAAATTTCAAAGGAAACAAGCACTCATTAAGATCAGGTGTGGCCAATTACTGGTTGCAGCCAACCCACCTGAACACAATTATCAAGATAGAGGAGAGAGAGAGAGAGAGTTTGTTGATGCTGAGAACGGAATGTCTGTTGTTTAAATGAGATTCTTAGATCATTCTCCGAACGCTACTAAAATGTTTTGTCAGGTTCTGCAGTGATAGACGGAACAGTTTAACTTTGATTGTATACAAGTGAAGAACAAAAAAAATCCAACTTATTATTACATGGAATGTGAACACTTAAAGAGATTGTCAGCAGATGTGGTTTTCTTGCAAGAGTTACATTTCAAAAAAGGAGAAATTTCAAATTAAAAGAGGCGCTGGGTTGGAAAGGTCTATGCTGCCAAGTACTGCAGTAACAGCAGGGGTGTAGGTTAGGGCTGTTGTGGTGACCGTATTACCGCCACACTGGCAGTCACCAGTCATGAAGGCAGTTAAATGTCATGTGACTGTTTAGTCACGGTAATTAGGCATCTCCAAGCTCTGATGCTGCTGCTGGTCATTACTAGCCTACCAAACTTGCTAACGGTCTGCTACTCAGGACTACATTGTCCATTTAATCACTCTGACATCAGTGTAATCGAAAATCGAATCAAACACTTCATGAGAGCCTATAAGCTCATGTTGCGCGACATTTCTATAGGCTATGTAATTGTGTGAGAAAACAGAGTGAAGGCCTCTATTACACACAGGAGGATATCACCAGCTTTCGATAGGCTAGACCTACTATATTTATTTCTCAACCTTCCTATTATTAAGCACATTGCTTCTCTGTAAAACAGGAGTATAGCCGACCTGGCTGGCATGAAAATGAACCACAGGAAAAGCGTCCTCCATTCACCATTTTAAGTGCACAGGAAAAGCGTCCTCCATTCGCCATTTTAAGTGCACAGGAAAAGCGTCCTCATTCGCCATTTTAAGTGCACAGAAAAAGCGTCCTCCATTCGCCATTTTAAGTGCACAGGAAAAGCGTCCTCCATTCGCCATTTTAAGTGCACAGGAAAAGCGTCCTCCATTCGCCATTTTAAGTGCACAGGAAAAGCGTCCTCCATTCGCCATTTTAAGTGCACAGAAAAAGCGTCCTCCCTGCACGTGTTTCGAGACAGATGTATGATAACGGTACATTCTAAATCAAAACCAATTTCACACATACAGTTGTAGCAACATGAACTCTTATTCACATCCGTTCATTTACACCCCCTTAAGGAACATTTTCTGACAAACGACCACTTACAGTTGAAGTCAGAAGTTTACATACATTTAAGTTAGAGTCATTAAAACTCGTTTTTCAACCACTCCACACATTTCTTGTTAACAAACTATAGTTTTGGCAAGTCTGTTAGGACATCTACTTTGTGCATGACACAAGTCATTTTTCCAACATTTGTTTACAGACAGATTATTTCACTTATAATTCACTGTACCGCAATTCCAGAAGTCTACATCCACTAAATTGACTGTGCCTTTCAAATTAGGTCATGGCTTTAGAGAGCTTCTGATAGGCTAATTAACATAATTTTAGTCAATTGGAGGTGTACCGGTTGTATTTCAAGGCCTACCTTCAAACTCAGTGCCTCTTTGCTTGACATCATGGGAAAATCAAAAGAAATCAGCCAACACCTCAGAAAATATATTGTAGACTTCCACAAGTCTGGTCCATCCTTGAGAGCAATTTCCAAATGTCTGAAGGTACCACGTTCATCTGTACAAACGCACAGAATAGATCAACTTTTGTACTATGGGGGATAGTAGATTGACATAGGCTAGTGCATTTGCTGTTCGTTAGGTCTACTCATGTTGATGGCTGACGAAAAGTAAATGTGGACAGTTCTTCCAATATCTTCAATATGCACCTGTGAATTGGATAAGGACGCACGCAGTTGTGTCACCGATGTGTATGTCTTCACTTGTAGCCTGTGAGAAAGGGGCGGCAGGGTAGCCTAGTGGTTAGAGCATTGGACTAGTAACCAGAAGGTTGCAAGTTCAAACCCCCGAGCTGACAAGGTACAAATCTGTCGTTCTGCCCCTGAACAGGCAGTTAACCCACTGTTACTAGGCCATCATCATCATTGCCTGGTTAAATAAAGGTAAATAAAAAAGACCTGAGTGATGGAGAGCCATGTGACTGAGAGGTGCTTCAGACGCACCACTCAGGGAGTCGGGCACAATGCAGCACTCTGAGCCAAGCGGGCTGTCATGTGCCTTTTACTGAGGAGTACCTTCCGTCTGGCTACTGATTGGTGGAGTCCTGCAGAGATGGTTGTCCTTCTGTAAGGTTTCTCACATCTCCACAAAGGAACTTTGGAGCTCTGTCAGAGTTACCATTGGGTTCTTGGTCACCTCCCTGACCAAGGCCTTTCTCCTCCGATTGCTCGTTTTGGCCAGGCGGCCAACTCCATGAAGCGTGGTTCCAAACGTCTTCCATTTAAGAATGATGGAGGCCACTGTGTTCTTGGTGACATTCAATGATGCAGGAATGTTTTGGTACCCTTCTCTAGATCTGTGCCTCGCCACAATCCTGTCTCGGAACTCTACGGATAATTCCTTCGACTTCATAGCTTGGTTTTTGTTGTCAACTGTGGGACCTTACATAGACAAGTGTGTTCATTTACAAATCATGTCCAATCAATTGAATTTACCACAGGTGCATGCCAATCAAGTTGTAGAAACATCTCAAGGATGATCAATGGAAACAGGATGGACCTGAGCTGAATTTCGCGTCTCATGCAAAGAGTTTGAGTACTTACTTAAATAAGGTATTTCTAAAAACATTTCTCAAAATGGTTTTCCCTTTGTCATTATGGGATAATTCCCGAATGCACTGTACAGTATATTCCCAAAAATGTGTACACCCCTTCAAATGAGTGGATTTGGCTATTTCAGCCACACCCGTTGCTAACAGGTGTATAAAATCGAGCCCACCGCCATGCAATCTCCATAGACAAACATTGGCAGTAGAATGGCCTTACGAACGAGGTCAGTGACATCGGATGCCACCTTTCCAACAAGTCAGTAATCTGATACAAAACATTAGCACAGAGAAAAGCACCCAATGTACACAAAAAGCACCCTATTTACACAACACATGTCACTCAATTTAGTGCTTTCTACTTCCATATGTGAAACAGTTATTTCAGTTATTAAAACCAGGAAAATATGAAGATATCAGCAGATATCCCTGCTGATTACAGATCCATATGTTTAATCCAATAAAATAATAATACAGAATGGCAAAAGTCTTGGCAAGACTTAATACATACAGAGCCTTCAGAAAGCATTCACAATCCTTCACTTTTCCCACATTTTGTTGTGTTACAGCCTGAATTTAAAATGCATCAGATTGAAATTGTGTATGACTGGCCCACACATAATACCCCATAATGGCAAAGCGAAATGTTTTTTTTTTAAACTGAAATGTCTTGAGTCATTAAGTATTCATCCCATTTGTTGTGGTAAGCCAGGAGTAAAGTCACATAATAAGTTGCATGAACTCACTCTGTGTTCAATAATAGTGTTTAACATAATTTTGAATTACTACGTACACCCTACACATACGTCCCTTTTTTCAGGACCCTGTCTTTCAAAGATTTTTATTTATTTTATTTTTATTTCACCTTTATTTAACCAGGTAAGCTAGTTGAGAACAAGTTCTCATTTACAACTGCGACCTGGCCAAGATAAAGCATAGCAGTGTGAACAGACAACACAGAGTTCCACATTGAGTAAACAATTAACAAGTCAATAACACAGTAGAAAAAAAGAAGAAAAAAAGAGAGTCTATATACATTGTGTGCAAAAGGCATGAGGAGGTAGGCGAATAATTACAATTTAGCAGATTAACACTGGAGTGATACATGATAAGATGGTCATGTACAGGTAGAGATACTGGTGTGCAAAAGAGTAGAAAAGTAAATAAATATAAACAGTATGGGGATGAGGAAGGTAAAATTGGGTGGGCTATTTACGATAGTCTATGTACAGCTGCAGCGATCAGTTAGCTGCTCAGATAGCAGATGTTTGAAGTTGGTGAGGGAGATAAAAGTCTCCAACTTCAGTGATTTTTTGCAATTCGTTCCAGTCACAGGCAGCAGAGAACTGGAACGAAAGGCGGCCAAATGAGGTGTTGGCTTTAGGGATGATCAGTGAGATACACCTGCTGGAGCTTAGTTCAAAATTCTCCAATTTTATCTCCCTCACCAAGGGAGGCGTGTGGGTGCAGTGCAGCAAACGGTTGAAAAGCGTTTAAGAGCAGTAGGAGGCCACGGAAGGAGTGTTGTATGGCATTGAAGCTCGTTTGGAGGTTAGATAGCACAGTGTCCAAGGAAGGGCCGGAAGTATACAGAATGGTGTCGGGGGGGATGACTGCGGCAGCTTTCCAATCCTTGGGGATCTCAGACGATATGAAAGAGAGGTTGAACAGGCTGATTTGATTTGATTTGGTAATAGGGGTTGCGACAATGGCGGCGGATAGTTTCAGAAATAGAGGGTCCAGATTGTCAAGCCCAGCTGATTTGTACGGGTCCAGGTTTTGCAGCTCTTTCAGAACATCTGCTATCTGGATTTGGGTAAAGGAGAACCTGGAGAGGCTTGGGCGAGTAGCTGTGAGGGGAGCGGAGCTGTTGGCCGAGGTTGGAGTAGCCAGGAGGAAGGCATGGCCAGACGTTGAGAAATGCTTGTTGAAGTTTTCGATAATCGTGGATTTATCGGTGGTGACCGTGTTACCTAGCCTCAGTGCAGTGGGAAGCTGGGAGGAGGTGCTCTTGTTCTCCATGGACTTTACAGTGACCCAGAACCTTTTGGAGTTAGAGCTACAGGATGCAAATTTCTGCCTGAAGAAGCTGGCCTTTGCTTTCCTGACTGACTACGTGTATTGGTTCCTGACTTCCCTGAACAGTTGCATATCGCGGGGACTATTCGATGCTATTACAGTCCGCCACAGGATGTTTTTGTGCTGGTCGAGGGCAGTCAGGTCTGGAGTGAACCAAGGGCTATATCTGTTCTTAGTTCTGCATTTTTTGAACGGAGCATGCTTATCTAGAATGGTGAGGAAGTTACTTTTAAAGAATGACCAGGCATCCTCAACTGACGGGATGAGGTCAATATCCTTCCAGGATACCCAGGCCAGGTCGATTAGAAAGGCCTGCTCGCAGAAGTGTTTTAGGGAGCTTTTGACAGTGATGAGGGGTGGTCGTTTGACTGCGGATCCGTCGCCGATACAGGCAATGAGGCAGTGATTGCTGAGATCCTGGTTGAAGACAGCAGAGGTGTATTTGGAGGGCCAGTTGGTCAGGATGACGTCTATGAGGGTGCCCTTGTTTACAGATTTAGGGTTGTACCTGGTGTGTTCCTTGATGATTTGTATGATAATCATTTGTAACAATCCCAAACACTTCACAGATCTTCATTGAAAGGGTTTAAACACTGTTTCCCATGCTTGTTCAATGAACCATAAACAATTAATGAACATGCACCTGTGGAACGGTCGTTAAGACACTAACAGCTTACAGACGGTAGGCAATTAAGGTCACAGTTATGAAAACGTAGGACACTATAAAGGCCTTTCTCCTGACTCTGAAAAACACCCAAAGAAAGATGCCCAGGGTCCCTGCTCATCCGCGTGAACGTGCCTTAGGCGTGCTGCAAGGAGGCATGAGGACTGCAATACTGTGAGATGCCTAAGACAGAGCTACAGGAAGACAAGACAGACAGTTGATCGTCCTCGCAGTGGCAGACCACGTGTAACAACAACTGCACAAGATCGGTATATTCGAACATCACACTAGACTGTCCGCAATAGGCTGAGAGACGCTGGACTGAGGGCTTGTAGGCCTGTTGTAAGGCAGGTCCTCACCAGACATCACCGACAGGTACAGGATGGCAACAACAACTGCCCGAGTTACACCAGGAACGCACAATCCCTCTATCAGTGCTCAGACTGTCCGCAATAGGCTGAGAGAGGCTGGACTGAGGGCTTGTAGGCCTGTTGTAAGGCAGGTCCTCACCAGACATCACTGGCAACAATGTCGCCTATGGGCCCAAACCCACCGTCACTGGACCAGACAGGACTGGCAAAAAGTGCTCTTCACTGACAAGTTGCGGTTTTGCCTCACCAGGGGTGAACTGGCAAATCTGGTGCAGTCCATGAAGAGGAGATGCATTGCATTACTTAATGCAGCTGCTGGCCACACCAGATACTGACAGTTCCTTTTGATTTTTAGGGGGGCCAATGGTGACTTTAAAACAGTTATAGAGTTTAATGGCTGTGATAGGAGAGAACTGAGGATGGATCAAGAACAATGTACTTACTCCACAATACTAACCTAAATGACAAGTTGAAAAGAAGGAAGCCTGTACAGAATAAAAAATATTCCAAAACATGCATCCTGTTTGCAATAAGACACTAAAGTAAAACTGCAAGAAATGTGGCAAAGAAATGTTATGTCCTGAATACAAAGAGTGGTGTTTGGGGCAGGCAAATCACTGAGTACCACTCTTCATATTTTTATATATGGTGGTGGGTATGCTTGGTGGTATGGTGGTGGGTATGCTTGTCATCGGAAAGGACTACGGAGTGTTTTTAACGAAAAGAAAGGGAATAGAGATAAGCACAGGCAAAGTTCTGGAAGAAAACCTGGTTCTGTCTGCTTTCCAACAAACACTGGGAGACAAATTCCTCTTTCAGCAGGACAATAACCTAAAATACAAGACCAAATATACACTGGAGTTGCTTACCAAGACCACATTGAATGTTCCCGAGTTGCCTAGTTACAGTTTTGACTTAAATCGTCTTGAAAATCTATAGCAAGACTTGAAAATGGCTGTCTAGCAACAACCAACTTGACAGAGCTTGAATATCTTTTTAAAGAATAATGTGCAAATATTGTACACTCCAGGTGTTCAAAAGACTCACATCTGTAATTTCTGCCAAAGGTGATTCTAACAACTGGAGTGAAGAGGCGACTCCGGGATGCTGGGCTTCTAGGCAGAGTTGCAAAGAAAAAGCCATATCTCAGACTGGCCAATAAAAATAAAAGATTAACATGGGCAAAAGAACACAGACACTGGACAGAGGAACTCGCCTCTTCACTCTTGACATTGAGACTGGTGTTGTGCGGGTACTATTTAATGAAGCTGCCAGTTGTGAGGCGTCTGTTTCTCAAACTAGACACTCTAATGTGCTTGTCCTCTTGCTCAGTTGTGCACCGGGGCCTCCCACTCCTCTTTCTATTCTGGTTAGAGCCAGTTTGCACTGTTCTGTGAAGGGAGTAGTACACAGCATTGTACGAGATCTTCAGTTTCTTGGCAATTTCTCTCATGTAATAGTCTTAATTTCTCGGAACAAGAATAGACTGACGAGTTTCAGAAGAAAGTTATTTGTTTCTGGGCATTTTGAGCCTGTAACCGAAACCACAAATGCTGATGCTCCAGTTACTCAACTAGTCTAAAGAAGGCCGGTTTTATTGCTTCTTAAATCAGAACAACAGTTTTCAGCTGTGCTAAAATAATTGCAAAGGGGTTTTCTAATGATCAATTAGCCTTTTAAAATGATAAACTTGGATTAGCTAACACAATGTGCCATTGGAACACAGGAGTGATGGTTGCTGATAATGGGCCTCTTTACGCCAATGTAGATATTTCATATTAACAAGGTCTACAATGTATTTCTGATCAATTTCATGTTATTTTAATAGACAAAACATTTGCTTTTCTTTCAAAAACAAGGACATTTCTAAGTGACCCCAAACTTTTGAAAGGTAGTGTCCTGTATCTGATGAAATTGCTTTAGAAAGGGGCACAAGACAGGGATGTCTTCTCTCCCCCCTCGTTTGCACTGGCAATTAAATCGCGTGCTGATAGACCCAAACGTAACAGGTATCAGAATTGGTAGATATGACAATAAACTAAACTTATTTGCACATGATCTTCTGATATACCTGACCAATATTGAAAACACAATGCCCTCCTTGCTAAAAATATTTTCAGAATGAATAACTCATGATCTACAGAAATACTTTAAGTGGACCACAAAAAATATAAAATACTTAAGATGCTTAATAAGTGACAACAATCAAATACATGAAGATAACTTTATCCCATTACTCAACTATGTGAAATCAGATCTAATTAAATGGAACAATCTTCCCATAAATCTCACATGTAGAATAAACCTCTTCAGAAGGGAATGGCTCCAAAAGTTTATATAATTAGTCTCGGTAATACAAATTACCCCACTGAAGACATTCTTTAAAAAAGTATATTCGGTCATAACAGACTTTATATGAGCAAATAAAACTCATAGAATAAAAAGTAAAGTTTTACATCTTCCTATGTCAGAGGATGGCTTTAACCTTTCAGACTTGGAGTTGTATGCCCAGAACCTTTTTAAAGTGTCGATTTTCTCAGGATAAAGCTAAGAACATTAACAACTTCATAGTTAAAAACACTAAAACAATATGGAAGAAAATGTAATTAATTCTACGCCCTAAAAACACAACCCAGTGGAACAATCCAGAGGCTAGCCGATAAATGGGTCCAAAGGCATAAAAAAAATGAAAATGACTTGGTAACAGGAAATCAATATATTTCCATGACAGAAATAAAAAGCTATTTTTGTCACGACTTCTACCGAAGTCGTTGCCTCTCCTTGTTCGGGCGGTGCTCGGCGTTCGACGTCACCGGTCTTCTAGCCATCATTGATCCTTTTTTCATTTTCCATTGGTTTTGTCTTGTCTTCCCACACACCTGTTTTCAATCCCATTCATTACCTGTTGTGTATTTAACCCTCTGTTTCCCCTCATGTCTTTGTCAGAGATTGATTTGTTGTCAGTGTAGTGTGATTGTTTGTATAGGTGCGCGTCGGGTCTTCGTACCCATGTTTTGTTTGTACATTTATTGTTATGGAGCATACTCGTGGAACTTTATTAAAAGACTCCATATTTAAACTCCATTTGACTCTCCTGCGCCTGACTTCCCTGCCACCTATTACATCTATGCGTGACAATTTTGGACTGATCAATGTAAGATATTTTCAAATACATGCAACTTAATAGTTTCATATCAAGACATTTCAAATTGAAATATTTTGGACATCAGAGTAATCTTGAGGGAACCCTATTTGAGTCAGAATTGTATTTATATGATAGGTAAGATTGACAAAACCTTGCAGAGAGCCTATCCAACTGACAATCTCTGCTGGAAACTGCTGGAACTGATAACTTATAATTGGAGGGAATGTGGAGGGAATGTTGGAACATAACTAACGAAATTACAGTTGACAAAAATGTATGCTTAATCCAGTATAAACTAATGTTTAGAATGTATTATACAAGAGACAAATTCTACAGCACAACGGCATAGTCATGTCTTAAGTGTAGAACTAACACTGACTCACTAATCCATGCATTCTGGGAATGCTATAAAGTTCAAAAGTTATGGGCAGAGTTAGAAAGTTGGCTGTCAGAATACATTGTAAATGTACTTTTAGTCCGTCTGCCTGCATAGGCCGTCATTGTAAATAAGAATTTGTTCTTAACTGACTTGCCTAGTTAAATAAAGGTTAAATAAGTACAAATAAATAAATACATATTTCAAGACTGTCACGACTCCCGCCGAAGGTGGCTCCCCTGCCTGTTCGGGCGGTGCTCCCTGCCTGTTCGGGCGGTGCTCCCCTGCCTGTTCGGGCGGTGCTCCCCTGCCTGTTCGGGCGGTGCTCCCCTGCCTGTTCGGGCGGTGCTCGGCGGTCGTCGTCACCGGCCTACTAGCCGCCACCGATCCCTTTTTCCTTTTCTGTTAATTCAGTCGTATTAGTTGCACCTGTTCATATTTGTGTTTTCTTGATTTTCTAGTCTATTGAAGCTTGTTAGGTCCGCTCTAGTTTGTGCGGGATTATTTTGTGTTCACGTTTAGTGTTGGAGGTGGTTTTGTGTTCTGGACCGTTTTACCCTGTGTTTTGGGTTGGTCGGTGTTTTCCGCCCTGTGTTTGGGCACGACCGTTTGTGCCGGGATAAATGACCTATTTTTTTCTTGAACCCTCTGCCCTCTGCACCTGACTCCTACCTTCCACTCCTATTCATCCGTGACAAAGACATGGCAAACGACGGTGCAGTGAGCTACCCGACGGGTTGGACGATACTTTTCTCGTCAATCATCTTTGAAAGAATGTATTCTAAAAAACTGGATATCAACCAATCCTCCATTGTTAACACAATGAAAATGTAAAATGCTTGATTATCTAAATGTTGAAAGCGTGTTGGTGATGGAGAGAAACAAAATGGCGCATTTTGAGGCCATGTGGTGAAGAGTGATACGGGTGCTGGAGATGTGGGTGTGAGCAGGTGGGTCTGGGCAGGGGTGATGTTGTGGATGTTTGTGTGCATCTGTATTTTGTCATTTGTATGTATATATATGTTTGGTATTGGACAAAAAAATAAATCATAAATCTAATCATAAAAATATGTTTTCTAACATTCTCTGAACTATTTGAGAACATGACTTTAAATAGAACCATGAGGAAACCTGTAGGAAACGTTATGCTGAAGTACTGAAATACCCACTATTTTTCTTACCGTTCTCTGAACACAATGTCAAACCAGTTGGATAACGTTCCTAGAACATTACCATCATTGAAATGAAATGTAACCATGTTTGAACATTTTGGAAACCTTCTGTTAAAGTAATGAAATACCAAGAAAAATATACTTTTTCGAGTTCCTTAAATGTGCTGAGAATGTTCCAAAGACAAGCAACTACTCTGCACCATTCCTAGAAAGTTGTGGGAAGGTTGTACGCAAAATAACCATAGGGCAAAAACGCTTTCACCAAGATCTAAGACACATATGGTTCTCAGAACGTTATGCGCTAGCTGTGGTGACTTCCATCGATTTAGAAATCAAAATATTGATATGGTGGATCCAATGTAAAAATGATTTTACATGATGATGCACATCACACCAATTCATTTCTCTTTTACATTGCTATGGCAATTCAGAATCCTAAAAATACAAAAATCATGCAAAGCAAAGTTGGTAGAATGTGTGGTTGATAAGAGCAACAGTGTAGATTTAAAAACTCATTCCATGGTGATTTAATTCATAATATGACAGTTATGATAATATCACAATTGAGAAGAGCAACTTGAGTAGAATTTGAATTTTAGAATGTTCGGTTGATAGGCAATATTGATTTGGAACTCAGTTTTGGTGGCAACAACCCCCAAGCCTAGACATGTGACTTGCTTCTGCTGTGCAAGATTTTCAAAATCCAACAATGAGCTTCAACACCCAGGGATTAAACCAGTCTGGACAATGAGCTTCAACACCCAGGGATTAAACCAGTCTGGACAATGAGCTTCAACACCCAGGGATTAAACCAGTCTGGACAATGAGCTTCAACACCCAGGGATTAAACCAGTCTGGACAATGAGCTTCAACACCCAGGGATTAAACCAGTCTGGACAATGAGCTTCAACACCCAGGGATTAAACCAGTCTGGACAATGAGCTTCAACACCCAGGGATTAAACCAGTCTGGACAATGAGTGGCACAGGGACAGTATCAGTATCTTCCTGCCATCATCAATGGTAAGAATCAAAAAGTACATTCTTAACATGAATTGGTTAATTGCTTATTTTGAAAGAATTTAGGTACATCTACAAATGGATCTATGTGTGCCTTTGGGTCAGGTGTCTCAGAGATCTTGCATTGTGAGTGATACTGGAAGTCCCTAAACATAGCCAGCTTCCGCTACCACAATCAGCACATGCCTGAGCAGGAGAACAATGTCTTTTCCACAAGCACACGGAGATGAGACCCAAGGTGGCGTTTTCCAGGAGAGTGAGGAGTGGCTCTTTTCTGATGAAGAGATGGGGAAACTGGAAGCCATTACCGACGGTTGGAGTTGGCTCCCGAGATGGCCTTATCTGATCTCTGATTTATATTGGCAAAGTAGTAGAAAGATAAGATACATAAGTATAGTAAGGCTATTGTCTATTTTATATCAATAAAAAATCTTTATTTTGAAAGTTTGTCTTTGTGCAGGTGCATGCTTGTGTGTTTGTACATGCATTTGGGTTTTCACGCAAATGTTTGTGTGTGTGTGCATGCATACAGTCCTGGCCAATCGTTTTAGAGAATGACACAAATGTTAATTTTCACAAAGTCTGCTGCCTCAGTTTGTATGATGGCAATTTTCATATACTCCAGAATGTGATTAAGAGTGATCAGATGAATTGCAATTAATTTAAAAGTCCCTCTTTGCCATGCAAATGAACTGAATCCCCCAAAAAACATTTCCGCTGCATTTCAGCCCTGTCACAAAAGGACCAGCTGACATGTCAGTGATTCTCTCGTTAACAGAGGTGTGAGTGTTGACGAGGACAAGGCTGGAGATCACTCTGTCATGCTGATTGAGTTCGAATAACAGACTGGATGCTTCAAAAGGAGGGTGGTGCTTGGAATCATTGTCATTCCTCTGTCAATCATGGTTACCTGCAAGGAAACATGTGCCGTCACCATTGCTTTGAACAAAAAGGGAACAAAAAAGGATGTTGCTGCCAGTAAGATTGCACCTAAATCAATCATTTATCGGATCATCAAAAATTTCAAGGAGAAAGGTTCAATTGTTGTGAAGAAAGCTTCAGGGCACCCAAGCAAGTCCAGCAAGCCCCAGGACCGTCTCCTAAAGTTGATTCAGCTGAGGGATTGGGGCACCACCAGTACAGAGCTTGCTCAGGAATGGCAGCAGGCAGGTGTAAGTGCATCTGCACACAGTGAGGCAAAGACTTTTGGAGGATGGCCTGGTGTCAATAAGGGCAGCAAAGAAGCCAGTTCTCTACAGGAAAACCATCGGGGACAGACTGATATTCTGCAAAAGGTATAGGGATTGGACTGCTGAGGACTGGACTGCTGAGGACTGGACTGCTGAGGACTGGACTGCTGGAGGACTGGATTGCTGGAGGACTGGATTGCTGAGGACTGGACTGCTGAGGACTGGACTGCTGAGGACTGGACTGCTGAGGACTGCTGAGGACTGGACTGCTGAGGACTGGACTGCTGGAGGACTGGACTGCTGGAGGACTGGACTGCTGGAGGACTGGACTGCTGGAGGACTGGACTGCTGGAGGACTGGACTGCTGAGGACTGGACTGCTGAGGACTGGACTGCTGAGGACTGGACTGCTGAGGACTGCTGAGGACTGGACTGCTGAGGACTGGACTGCTGAGGACTGCTGAGGACTGGACTGCTGAGGACTGGACTGCTGAGGACTGCTGAGGACTGGACTGCTGAGGACTGGACTGCTGAGGACTGCTGAGGACTGCTGAGGACTGGACTGCTGAGGACTGCTGAGGACTGCTGAGGACTGGACTGCTGAGGACTGCTGAGGACTGGACTGCTGAGGACTGGACTGCTGAGGACTGCTGAGGACTGGACTGCTGAGGACTGCTGAGGACTGGACTGCTGAGGACTGGACTGCTGAGGACTGGACTGCTGAGGACTGGACTGCTGAGGACTGGACTGCTGAGGACTGGACTGCTGAGGACTGCTGAGGACTGAGACTGCTGAGGACTGCTGAGGACTGCTGAGGACTGGACTGCTGAGGACTGGACTGCTGAGGACTGGACTGCTGAGGACTGACTGGACTGCTGAGGACTGGACTGCTGAGGACTGCTGAGGACTGCTGAGGACTGCTGAGGACTGGACTGGACTGAGACTGCTGAGGACTGGACTGCTGGGACTGACTGGACTGCTGAGGACTGGACTGCTGAGGACTGGACTGCTGAGGACTGACTGCTGAGGACTGGACTGCTGAGGACTGGACTGCTGAGGACTGGACTGCTGAGGACTGGACTGCTGAGGACTGGACTGCTGAGGACTGGACTGCTGAGGACTGGACTGCTGAGGACTGGACTGCTGAGGACTGCTGAGGACTGGACTGCTGAGGACTGGACTGCTGAGGACTGCTGAGGACTGGACTGCTGAGGACTGGACTGCTGAGGACTGGACTGCTGAGGACTGGACTGCTGAGGACTGCTGAGGACTGGACTGCTGAGGACTGGACTGCTGAGGACTGCTGACTGGACTGCTGAGGACTGGACTGCTGAGGACTGGACTGCTGAGGACTGCTGAGGACTGCTGAGGACTGGACTGCTGAGGACTGGACTGCTGAGGACTGGACTGCTGAGGACTGGACTGCTGAGGACTGGACTGCTGAGGACTGCTGAGGACTGGACTGCTGAGGACTGCTGAGGACTGGACTGCTGAGGACTGGACTGCTGAGGACTGGACTGCTGAGGACTGGACTGCTGAGGACTGGACTGCTGAGGACTGACTGCTGAGGACTGGACTGCTGAGGACTGGACTGCTGAGGACTGGACTGCTGAGGACTGGACTGCTGAGGACTGCTGAGGACTGGACTGCTGAGGACTGCTGAGGACTGGACTGCTGAGGACTGGACTGCTGAGGACTGGACTGCTGAGGACTGGACTGCTGAGGACTGGACTGCTGAGGACTGGACTGCTGAGGACTGGACTGCTGAGGACTGGACTGCTGAGGACTGCTGAGGACTGCTGAGGACTGGACTGCTGAGGACTGGACTGCTGAGGACTGGACTGCTGAGGACTGGACTGCTGAGGACTGGACTGCTGAGGACTGGACTGCTGAGGACTGGACTGCTGAGGACTGGACTGCTGAGGACTGGACTGCTGAGGACTGCTGAGGACTGGACTGCTGAGGACTGGACTGAGGACTGGACTGCTGAGGACTGGACTGCTGAGGACTGCTGAGGACTGGACTGCTGAGGACTGGACTGCTGAGGACTGCTGAGGACTGCTGAGGACTGCTGAGGACTGGACTGCTGAGGACTGGACTGCTGAGGACTGCTGAGGACTGCTGAGGACTGCTGAGGACTGGACTGCTGAGGACTGCTGAGGACTGGACTGCTGAGGACTGGACTGCTGAGGACTGGACTGCTGAGGACTGACTGCTGAGGACTGCTGAGGGACTGCTGAGGACTGCTGAGGACTGCTGAGGACTGCTGAGGACTGCTGAGGACTGGACTGCTGAGGACTGGACTGCTGAGGACTGCTGAGGACTGGACTGCTGAGGACTGCTGAGGACTGGACTGCTGAGGACTGGACTGCTGAGGACTGGACTGCTGAGGACTGCTGAGGACTGCTGAGGACTGCTGAGGACTGCTGAGGACTGCTGAGGACTGGACTGCTGAGGACTGGACTGCTGGAGGACTGGACTGAGGACTGCTGAGGACTGGACTGCTGAGGACTGGACTGCTGAGGACTGCTGAGGACTGCTGAGGACTGGACTGCTGAGGACTGGACTGCTGAGGACTGCTGAGGACTGCTGAGGACTGGACTGCTGAGGACTGGACTGCTGAGGACTGGACTGCTGAGGACTGGACTGCTGAGGACTGCTGAGGACTGGACTGAGGACTGGACTGCTGAGGACTGCTGAGGACTGCTGAGGACTGGACTGCTGAGGACTGGGGAAAAGTCCTTTTCTCTGATGGATCTCCTTTCCGATTGTTTGGGGCATCCAGAAAAAAAGCTTGTCTGGAGAAGACAAGGTGAGTGCTACCATCAGTCCTGTGTCATGCCAACAGTAAAGCATCCTGAGACCATTCATGTGTGGGGTTGCTTCTCAGCCAATTTTGCCTAAGAACACAGCCATGAATAAAGAATGGTACCAACACATCCTCTGAGAGCAACTTCTCTCAACCATCCAGGAACAGTTTGGTGACGAACAATGCCTTTTCCAGCATGATGGAGCACCTTGCCATAAGGCAAAAGTGATAAGTGGCTCGGAGAACAAAACATAGATATTTTGGGTCCATTGCCAGGAAACTCCCCAGACCTTAATCCCATTGAGAACTTGTGGTCAATCCTCAAGAGGCGGGTGGACAAAAAAAAAACACAAATTCTTACAAACTCCAAGCATTGATTATGCAAGAATGGGCTGCCATCAGTCAGGATGTGGCCCAGAAGTTAATTGACAGCATGCCAGGGAAGATTGCAGAGGTCTTGAAAAAGAAGGGTCAACACTGCAAATATTTACTCTTTGTATCAACTTCATGTAATTGTCAATAAAAGCCTTTGACACTACTTGTAATTATACTTCAGTATTCCATAGTAACATCTGACAAAAATATCTAGACACTGAAGCAGCAAACTGTATGTACATTTATATTTGCGTCATTCTCATTGTGTCACTTTTGGCCACGACTGTACGTGTGTGTGTGTGTGCGTGCGTGCGTGCGTGTGTGTGTGTGTGCGTGCGTGTGTGTTTGAAGCACTTCGTTAGTGTGTTTACGTAGCTGGGTGAGTGATGCTTGACGGAGCATTTCTGTGTGCTTTGTGTAGTTTATCAGGGCTGTGTGATTGTGGAAGAGTTGTGTCCTGCATGCTGGGTGCCATCCAGATACTTCTCAAGCACATAAACGTGTTTGTGTGTCTTGGATGGGCCATGTTGGTGTGTGTGTGTGTGTGTGTGTGCGTATTTGTACGTTTTGGACAGGTTGTCCATGAAATGAGACGGATGCTGCTCTGGGGTACAGAGAGGATGAAGAGAGAGCTAGAAAGAGAGAGAGACAGAGAGACAGACAGAGAGACAGACAGAGAGACAGACAGAGAGACAGACAGAGAGAGACAGAGAGAGACAGAGAGAGAGAGAGAGAGAGAGAGAGAGAGAGAGAGAGAGAGAGAGAGAGAGAGAGAATGCCCTGTACACAGATGTCACTCATCCACTAATCAGGATGGGCCCAGAAAGGTCAGGCTGACAAACAGATCCATATGACAGATCAATCAACCAGAGGAACGAGTGGAGCAGAGGCAGATGCTTAGTCACTTCCTGTCGACTGGAAGAGATTGTACTGTAACATTAAACGTAAATAATCACATCATCAATGTCCCAATCACTGTACGTTCTAATCACTTTAATCTGGGTTCAGTCGGACCCCTGAATCACAGAACAGCTTGAAATTCACCTTCACTAAAAATAAATACACAACTGTTCATTAAACATACAGTAATCATATGAATGAATATAAAATGGTTGGATATCAATTTATTTAATATGGAATGATATCATACTTCGGTATACTGTACATGCTACACAAATAGACTCTTACTTCACAAACAGAAATGGTGTATGGTATGATATTTCTGTATATTGACACTGCCCAAGCTTGACCATCTCTCTCTCTCTCTCTCTCTCTCTCTCTCTCTCTCTCTGTCTCTCCCACTCTCTGTCTCTGTCTTTCTCTCTCTCTCTCTCTCTCTCTCTCTCTCTCTCTCTCTCTCTCTCTCTCTCTCTCTCTCTCTCTCTCTCTCTCTGTCTCTCCCACTCTCTGTCTCTGTCTTTCTCTCTCTCTCTCTCTCTCTCTCTCTCTCTCTCTCTCTCTCTCTCTCTCTCTCTCTCTCTCTGTCTCTCTCTCTGTCTCTCTCTCTCTGTCTCTCTCTCTCTGTCTCTCTGTCTCTCTGTCTCTCTCTCTCTCTCTGTCTCTCTGTCTCTCTGTCTCTCTGTCTCTCTGTCTCTCTGTCTCTGTCTCTCTGTCTCTCTCTGTCTCTCTCTCTGTCTCTCTTTCTCTCTGTGTCTCTCTCTCTCTCGTGTACTTTAGATGGCTTGATATTATGGAACCTCTTTACTCTGCATTGATCAGTCAGTTATGCCGCAGGACCATGAGTGTGTGTGTGAGATTCCTCATCAATCAGGGAGGATTAAAGCAATATTATCTTCTCACACACAGGAATATTCTGGAGCGAGTGTGTGTGTGTGTCTGGGGAGGGGGGGGGGGGTTCCCTCCATAGGACACAAGGTGATTAAGAGAAACCCTATGTGGCTTGATAGTAGAGTGACAGTTGAGACTCAAGTAGGTGGAGGAGAGGAAAAGCAAGGGATGATTTGTCAAGTGTGCTGTGTATGGAGAGCGGGTTAGAATGGAGGGATGGAGGGAGTGGAGGGGGAGACAGCCCAGCTGTCCTGTCTGGACTTGAGGACCAAGAACAACACGTACCAGCATTACTCAAAGAGTGCGCTAGGAAAAACACTTCCGCTGAAATAAATTGAATGGTTCCACAGTAAATAGCTCACAGTGATGTACTGACAACCAGCTGGTTGTATTTATATACAGACACATACCGCGACGTACAAGCACATGAACGCAAAGCAATCACACACACTCAGTCTGACACACATAGAGGCAAACACATACAAACATATACATGCAGTCAAACAGCCCCTCTCTCACTGTCACACACACACACACACACACACACACACACACACACACACACACACACACACACACACACACACACACACACACACACACACACACACACACACACACACACACACACACACACACACACACACACACACACACACACACACACCTTCCGACATCTTGGTTAACTAACACACAGTGATCCGAGCCAATCAGACCGATGGAGAAATTCATTAACGAGAACAGAGATGACACAGGCCTGATTGAGTTAGCAGAGATGTGGAGGGAAAGAGACACAGGGTTTCTTCTCCCTCTCAATCTCTGTCTGTTCTTCCCTCCCTTTCTCCTACTCAGGGTCTAAGGCCTTGCAAAGCCCATAAGGGATGCTTGACCAGTCCCTCCATCTGTCTCTTTCCCTCCTTCTGCCCCCCCCCCTTGATCAATCTCCCCCACTCACCGTCGAAGGCCTTGTACTGTCCGTTGAGGGAGGCTTGCAGGGCTCGTCCAGCGTCTCTGATCAGGCCCTGCATCTCGGTGCGACTCAGGTTGGATAGGCTGTCCTCCATGACACTGGTGCAACACGTGTAGCCCTGGGGACAGATCCTCAGGTGCTCTCCTAGTGGAGGGAGAGAGAGAGTAGAGAGTCGATTAACACTATAGGTCACTTAGCATCACAGGTTTGACAGGTACGGTTTGGCCACACTGTAGTTGCTTAGTCTTGCCAGTGACATTGACTGATTGATTGATTATCTGGTACCGTCCACAGATCAACACAAAACATTTCCGTTATATCTAAGGACATACAGCACGGCAAGAGCCTTATTGAAGCGACAGGAAGTTGCACTTTGATGCAGACGCTATGGATGAGCCCTTGTTTACTATGGACGAGCCCTTGTTTACTATTCACAAGCCCTAGACGATGAAGCAGAAACGGCATACCGGACACCAAGATCAGGGCCCGTAGCCGCAAAGTGTCTCAGAGTGCTGATCGAGGACCTGTCGTTACAATATTATTCATTGTGATCTAAAAGGTGAAATGCTACTCTGAGATGCTTCATCTCTGGAAGCATCGGAGTGAGATGGAAGGATGGGATAGGGTCGGGAACTCATGTCAACGGGGATATACGGTCAAGAAAAGCTTCCACTACAACCTTGAAATTAATACATTGTTCTTTACATGAAAAAGGTATGGACGTACAGTTGAAGTCGGAAGTTTACATACACTTAGGTTGGAGTCAGTAAATCTCATTTTTCAACAACTCCACAAATTTCTTATTAACAAACTATAGTTTTGGCAAGTCGGTTAGGACATCTACTTTGTGCATGACACAAGTCATTTTTCCAACAATTGTTAACAGACAGATTATTTCACTTATAATTCACTGTATCACAATTCCAGTGGGTCAGGAGTTTACATACACTAAGTTGACTGTGCCTTTAAACAGCATGGAAAATTCCAGAAAATTAGGTATTGGCTTTAGAAGCTTCTGATATGCTAATTGACATCATTTGAGTTACTTGGAGGTGTACCTGTGGATGTATTTCAAGTCCTACCTTCAAACTCAGTGCCTCTTTGCTTGACGTCATGGGAAAATCTAAAGAAATCAGCCAAGACCAAAGAAAGAAAATTGTAGACCTCCACAAGTCTGGTTCATCCTTGGGAGCAATTTTCAAACACCTGAAAGTACCACGTTCATCTGTACAAACAATAGTACACAAGTATAAACACCATGGGACCACGCAGCCGTCATACCCCTCAGGAAGGAGACACGTTCTGTCTCCTAGAGATGAACATACCTTGGTGTGAAAAGTGCAAATCAATCCCAGAACAGCAGCAAAGGACCTTGTGAAGATGCTGGAGGAAACAGGTACAAAAGTATCTATATCCACATTAAAACGAGTCCTATATCGACATAACCTGAAAGGCCGCTCAGCAAGGAAGAAGCCACTGCTCCAAAACCGCCATAGAAAAGCCAGAGTACGGTTTGCAACTGCACATGGGGACAAAGATTGTACTTTTTGGAGAAATGTCCTCTGGTCTGATGAAACAAAAATAGAACTGTTTGGCCATAATGACCATCATTATGTTTGGAGGAAAAAGGGGGATGCTTGCAAACTGAAGAACACCATCCCAACCATGAAGCACGGGGGTGGCAGCATCATGTTGTGCTGGTGCTTTGCAGCATCCTGTTGTGGGGGTGCTTTGCTGCAGGAGGGACTGGTGCACTTCACATAATAGATGGCATCACATGAAAGGAAAATTATGGGAATATATTGAAGTAATATCTCAAGGCATCAGTCAGGAAGTTAAAGCTTGGACGCAAATGACCCCAAGCATACTTCCATAGTTGTGGCAAAATGTCTTAAGGACAACAAAGTCAAGGTATTGGAGTTGCCATCACAAAGCCCTGACCTCAATCTTATAGAAAACTTGTGGGCAGAACAGAACAAGCGTATGTGAGCAATGAGGCCTACAAACCTGACTCAGTTACACCAGCTCTGTCAGGAGGAATGGGCCAAAATTCACCCAACTTATTGTGGAAAGCTTGTGGAAGGCTACCTGAAACATTTGATCCAAGTTAAACAATTTAAAGGCAATGCTACCAAATACTAATTGAGTGCATGTAAACCTCTGACCCACTGGGAATGTGATGAAAGAAATAAAAGCTGAAATAAATTATTATCTCTACTATTATTCTGACTTTTCACATTCTTGAAATAAAGCGGTGATCCTAACTGACCTAAAATAGGGACTTTTTACTTAATTAAATGTCAGAAATGGTGAAAAACGGAGTTTAAATGTATTTGGCTGAGGTGGCTGAGGTGGCTGAGGTGGCTGAGGTGTAGCTAAACGTCTGACTTCAACTGTATATGACGTATTATACACGTTGCTGTTATTTGGCCTCAGGCAATAAACCTTCTGCAAACCCTGCAAACATTCACACATAGGCCTCACACGGTGTGGAGATTGGGAACAGTTATCAGCCAATCAAAAATAGATACAATATTTAAGAGGTTCAACTGAATAGATTCTTTATCACATTCCGAACGTGTTCACATCCACCCACACGCTATGCATACTGTCAGATGGAGCATGTCAACATCCTTTCACTGTTTAATTACATTCCCTTTCTTAAGAGGCTGTATTAAGCCTCTGGCACACAACCCTCTCTCTCTCTCTCTCTCTCTCTCTCTCTCTCTCTCTCTCTCTCTCTCTCTCTCTCTCTCTCTCTCTCTCTCTCTCTCTCTCTCTCTCTCTCTCTCTCTCTCTCTCTGATCACTGCTCTAGTCCTGCCAAGGTGAGACAGAGAGTGTGGGCTGTAATCTAACAAAGAAAACCATTTTGTATTCACATCATGTTGCTCTCTCTCTCTCTCTAAAGTAGACAGAGGTCTGGCTCACCAACAACTCTTAAATGTGACTCATAGTGTATACAGAAAGCTCTACACGCACGCACGCACGCACGCACACACACACACACACACACACACACACACACACACACACACACACACACACACACACACACACACACACACACACACACACACACACACACACACACACACACACACACACACACACACACACACACACACACACCGGGACCGACACGCAGAGACTGCCTGTCGATTGAGTAACACCTGGCTGCACACTGATCAATGATAGTCTATTACACAACGTTACACAGTGAATATGACGTAGAAAACACACACTAAGTGCTTGTGGTAGTGATTTTCTTTCAGGTGTCCAATAGTGTCCATTTCAGGTGTCCAATAGTGTCCATTTAGGATGCAAATGCTGTATCTTGCTGATACCAGATCTCATAGTTCCCCTATTACGGACAAACGTCTATTTTTGGCGCATTCATTCCGCATGGTTACCGGGTTAATTCCGCGTGGTTGACAGGGCTTAAACTGAAACAACTCAAAGGGCGAAGGTCGGGTATTCATTCCCGAGGGGCTACGGTTTGGGAGAGGCGTAAAAGGAAATCGTTTAAAAACAACACGCTGTTTTCCAATCAACTATCATCAAGTATTCCCGCGCCTTGTTAGAGCATTGTGAACTGTGGTGGCGCAGTGCCCTAAACAGAGTGCTCCGGCTCCGAGCATCACCAGTGCTGGGCAATGGTTTTTTGTTGTTGTTGTGGTGAGCACTGAGGAAGGTATACAGTATATCGACGTTCTCGGGGGCCAGTATATCAGACGTCTGAAATCGCCTTCTATTTCCAGTGACCAGGCTGGCGTCTATAGAAGGGTATGTTTGGCCCACAGAGGGGAATATCAGAATGATAGCCCAACAGTTTTACTGATCAAAGATACTGATCTGCTGTGCGGGACCTCAACTGTTAAGGTCAATCATTTTGCCCTTATTTAGCTGTGGCCTGCCATTAATCGATATGTGTGTGTGTGTGTGTGTGTGTGTGTGTGTGTGTGTGTGTGCTTCTACATTTATGACTGTGTGTGCTGCGCCGTGAGTGTAAACAAAACCAAATTTGACCAATCGGTGACAAAAGACTATTTCTAGGGGGTTTACGGTTAAGGTTAGAATTAGTGTCAGGGTTAGAATTAGGGTTAGGGTTAGAATTAGTGTCAGGGTTAGAATTAGGGTTAGGGTTAGAATTAGTGTCAGGGTTAGAATTAGTGTCAGGGTTAGAATTAGTGTCAGGGTTAGAATTAGGGTTAGAATTAGGGTTAGGGTTAGAATTAGGGTTAGAATTAGGGTTAGGGTTATAGGATTTTGAATGGGAATCAATTGTGTGTCCCAACAAGGTTAGTTAATAAACAAGACTGTGTGTGTGTGTGCTTGTGTGCGTGTGTGACTTGTGTGTCCATGTGCTGTTGTTGCCATGGTGTGTGTACATAGTCCTGGAGTGTCTCTTCAGTCCTATGTCAGTGTATGAATTAGCTGTTATTTTCCTCTCGAGGTACTGGCGAGGAGATTGCCTCAGTATGGAAGGTAGAGTGACACTGAGCAGCCCTCATCTTACCATGTCACCGCAATTACATCAATAATATAATAATAATACATCAAGACCACAACGGACTCATACACTCATTCCTCTGACTCATGTGTGTGAAGCTGTGTGCGGTTGGGGGGGGGGGTCTGTGTGTGTGTGTGTGTGTGTGTGTGTGTGTGTGAAGCTGTGTGCGGTTGGGGGGGTCTGTGTGTGTGTGTGTGTGAAGCTGTGTGCGGTTGGGGGGGTCTGTGTGTGTGTGGGTGTGTGTGTGTGTGTGTGAAGCTGTGTGCGGTTGGGGGGGTCTGTGTGTGTGTGGGTGTGAAGCTGTGTGCGGTTGGGGGGTCTGTGTGTGTGTGGGTGTGAAGCTGTGTGCGGTTGGGGGGGGGGTCTGTGTGTGCGTGGGTGTGAAGCTGTGTGCGGTTGGGGGGAGGGGGTCTGTGTGTGCGTGGGTGTGAAGCTGTGTGCGGTTGGGGGGGGGGGGGTCTGTGTGTGCGTGGGTGTGAAGCTGTGTGCGGTTGGGGGGGTCTGTGTGTGCGTGGGTGTGAAGCTGTGTGCGGTTGGGGGGGGGTCTGTGTGTGTGTGGGTGTGAAGCTGTGTGCGGTTGGGGGGAGGGGGGGTCTGTGTGTGCGTGGGTGTGTGTTTGCCTGGTCTATTGCCTGCTGCCTGCTGTCTGAAGGACGTCTGAACTAAGTGAGCTGGCACACATTCTCACACACACACACACACACACACACACACACACACACACACACACACACACACACACACACACACACACACACACACACACACACACACACACACACACACACAGCCTCATAAACCTCCACCTTGCACAGCTCATCCGTAATAGTGTTGTTTCTCCAGTCGGTTTGTCGCGAAGCAGAACAGACCTCCGCATTACACTCATACACTCAAAGGTGTGTAGGAGTGTGTGTACGTTTGTATGAGTGTGTGTGAGTGCATTTGTCCGTGCCCGTGCCTGTGCGTGGGCAAGCCAACCAAATCACTTTCAATCAGACGGTAGAGCAGATTGAAGAAGCAGCGTTCCTTAACGGTACTCTCTGTCCCCTCCTCGCCAGTCATCACTCACACTCCATTTCCTTCCCAGAGGACACTAGAGCAATCACAACAGTATTCTTACTGAAGAACACATACTTTACTGTCGTAGAGTCACACGACTTTTAAGATGGTATTGGGAGGTATTGATAGTGCTTTCAAAGGGCATTGGGAGGTATAGTGCTTGGGAGGTATTGGGAGGTATAGTGCTTGGGAGGTATTGGGAGGTATAGTGCTTGGGAGGTATTGGGAGGTATAGTGCTTGGGAGGTATTGGGAGGTATTGGGAGGTATAGTGCTTGGGAGGTATAGTGCTTGGGAGGTATAGTGCTTGGGAGGTATTGGGAGGTATTGGGAGGTATTGGGAGGTATAGTGCTTGGGAGGTATTGGGAGATATAGTGCTTGGGAGGTATTGGGAGGTACTGTGCTTGGGAGGTATTGGGAGGTATTGGGAGGTATAGTGCTTGGGAGGTATTGGGAGGTATTGGGAGGTATAGTGCTTGGGAGGTACTGTGCTTGGGAGGTATTGGTTGCGGACAAGTTATATTCTTTTGAATGCTGTGGAATGATCGTGTCGGAAAGCACAGGGAAAATGAGGATAAGGGATGGATATATGGAATGGCTCTATAAAAGTGACCTTCTTAAATATTTAAATGCAAATGTTGGAGGAATAAGCACAAAGATGTTGTGCCAGCCATGCACGTTATTTATGTTCAGAGTAACGACAACAAACACACACACACACACGCACAGACACACAAACTTGACCTGGTCTGACCCTTCCTACACACCACAGTAAAGCAGCCTCCCATGTCCTTGTGTCTCCCCACCTCACCCCTTAGCCCCCCGGGAGAGGGTGTTAGAGGGGGCGTGAGCGAGAGGAGGGATGTTATGAAGCACTTAAGTTTCCTTGTTCCCCCCGAGCCACTTCCTCCTTGCACACACACATAAGAGTCACTAAACAGGGAACAATTCTCAGGCCATTAACTTATCATAGGCCACCAGGGAGGAAAACCACTATTAAAAACCAATCGGGGAGGGGGGGGGGGCTAAATAATGTTGCGCACACTCCAATAAACCCGTCCAGAAACAGATAGACAGGGCTTTTAAAGAATGGGAGGATGTTGGGGGGAATAAAAGAGAGAAATAAAGAGAGAATCAAAGGGGTTCATTGCCGGATTGTTTCAATTATCGGTCTGGGCTGCTGTGACAGAGGTGAACACAAGAGTCAGGGGAAAAAGAGAGAGAGGAAGGGAAGGGAGAGGGATAGAGAGAAAAGAGAGGGAGGCGGTGCCCAAGGGAGATCCACAATGAAATAATGACCTGTTTGAAAGGACCACCGTCTAAGACGGCCAGTCAAGTAGGCTGTCTAAAAATGATTTGAATAATACTTGTCAATATAGAACTTCCATATTGAACAAATTACACAAAGTTGAAGGAGTGACACTGGCTATAGCCTACATTTAGAAATGGTTGCCTTGCGCCTTCACAAACAGTATTGCCTTTTTGCTAGAATATACAAATTACAGGAAGAGCAATTTGTCAGAGCTGTCCTTCAATGTGTCCTATCTCTGATGCCCCGTTGTGACAAATTACTCAGAGATTTACAACAACAAACTGACCTGTTGAAACAGACTGTCCCAGACGCTGATTACCGAAAAATCCTTTGGCTTTGTTGAAGGACAGTTGTTATTTAGTATTTTACTAAGATCCACATTAGCAGTTGCAATAGCAGCAGCTACTCTTCCTGGAGTCCACACACAACATGAAACATAATACAGAACATCATTAGACAAGAACAGCTCAAGGACAGAACTACATACATTTTTTAAAAGGCACACGTAGCCTACATATCAATGCATACACAAACTGTCTAGGTCAAATAGGGGAGAGGCGTTGTGCTGCGGGGTGTTGCTTTATCTGTTTTTTGAAACCAGGTTTGCTGTTTATTTTAGCAATATGAGATAGAAGTGCCATGCAATAAGGGCTCTATATAATACTGTACGTTTTCTTGAATTTGTTCTGGATTTGGGGACGGTGAAAATGTCTGGTGGGATAAGTGTGTATGTCAGAGTTGTGTGTAAGTTTACTATGCAAACAATTTGGGATTTTCAACACATTTTATGTTTCAACTCTTAGCCATGAGAGACTGGCATGTATAGTATTTATATCAGCCCTCTGATTACAATTAAGATCAAAACATGCTGCTCTGTTCTGGGCCAGCTGCAGCTTAACTAGGTCTTTCCTTGGAGCATTGGACCACACAACTGGACAATAATCAAGATTAGACTAAACTAGAGCCTGCAGAACTTGCTTTTTGCTTTTTCTTTGTCAAAAAGCAGAGCATCTCTTTATTACGGCTAGACCTCTCCTCATCTTTGCAACCATTGAATCTATATGTTTTGACCATGACAGTTCACAATCTAAGGTAACACCAAGTAATTTAGTCTCCTCAACTTGTTCCTTCTGTAGCTCAGTTGGTAGAGCATGGCGCTTGTAACGCCAGGGTAGTGGGTTAGTAGAATGTATGCACACATGACTGTAAGTCGCTTTGGATAAAAGCGTCTGCTAAATGGCATATATTATTATTATATTATTCAACAGCCACACCATTCATTACCAGATTCAGCTGAGGGCTATAACTTTAGGAATGATTTGTACCAAATACAATGCTCTTAGTTTTAGAGATGTTCAGCACCAGTTTATTACTGTCCACCCATTCCAAAACAGACTGCAACTCTTTGTTAAGGGTTTCAGTGACTTCATTAGCTGTGGTTGCTGATGTGTATACGGTTGAATCATCAGCATACATGGACACACATGCTTTGTTTAATGCCAGTGGCAGGTAAAAATAGAAAAGAGTAGAGGGCCTAGAGAGCTGCCCTGCAGTACACCACAATTTACATGTTTGATAGAGATGCCTCCATTAAAGAAAACCTATTAGATAGGTAGCTCTGAATCCACGATATGGCAGAGGTTGAAAAGCCATAGTACTTAAGTTTTGAATCAGTTCAGCAGTAATACCTCAGTTAGAAAAATGAGACATATATTTCACTGGACTGTGAAGCATCCACTTAGTGTTTCCTCTCACTATCAAATATGGTAGTGAGAGGAAGCCAAGTGGCCGGCAGTGGGAGAAGGTGGAACGAGACGGATGTCGGCCGACAACCTTCTCATTGATAATACAGTTTTCTGTTCCCAAAACTATAATTTGTTACGAACAGAGGGGACTAAGTTTTCTAGACTACCCTTTGCTAAAGTTCTTTTTTAAATTGAGTTTAGAGGGAATGCAAAAGTGAATTGAGTTTTTGCAAATGCGCACTTCACAGAGTAGGCGTTCAGTAACAGAAATATGCAAATGTATACAAAAATGCACCAATAGGATCCCGTTAGCTCATGCTTGACTCTGCCCACCTCCTTGCTTGTTCTCCCCACTATGACTAATTTGTTCCCATTGGAAACGACAGGCTGTGGCCTATCTTTGTTTACTCATAAAAATATTTGGTCATACTCTCAAAACTGTGACGGCAGGTAGCCTAGTGGTTAGTGCGTTGGACTAGTAACTGAAAGATTGAATCACCGAGCTGACAAGGTAAAAACCTGTCATTCTGCACCTGAACAAGGCAGTTAACCCACTGTTTCTAGGCCATAATTGAAAAATAATAATTTGTTCTTAACTGACTTGCCTAGTTAAATAAAGGTTAAAACAAAACAAAAATGTAATGAAAAATTCCGGTAACTCTCCCAACATTTTTTGCCAGTGTGTGTGTAATCCGCAGCTGGGCACATTGACATCACTGCTTAGGGAACTACCCAACATCACCAGGGATGAGATGATGACACCATCAATCAATCAAATTTATAAAGCCCTTTTTACATCCGCCGATGTCACAAAGTGCTATAAAGAAACACAGCCTAGGACTCCAAACAGCAACCAACGCAGAAGTAGAATCACTGTGTCCTGCTGAGGATTATAAAACAAGCCAGGCGAAAACTCCACAGGGTTGACAGAAAGTCACAGCAGTGGTCACTGAGCTTGTTGCACAGTGACCCACCTAGAGTTCTTTCCAATAATCCTGGGATTTACCTAAAGACTGTCCAATAATCCTGGGATTTACCTAAAGACTGTCCAATAATCCTGGGATTTAGCTAAAGACTGTCCAATGCGACTGTAACCTACGAAATAGAAATAAAAAATGATTTTAACCACAACTCAGTCCCTAGACCTTAGCCGCGGCCCAAGAGAAACTGTCTGTCACTCATAAGTGGGTTCGGAATAGGCATTTGGAAATCACTGGGATATAGTGTGGAGAGGTTAGTGTAGTGGACTCTGTTTCTCTCTCTCTCTCTCTCTCTCTCTCTCTCTCTCTCTCTCTCTCTCTCTCTCTCTCTCTCTCTCTCTCTCTCTCTCTCACACACACACACACCCACACGCGTCTTCAGCCCACCCAGGCAATAATATCCCCTTGGTGCATGTGTCTGATCACCCGGTTGGTATTGTAATGTGATCTAGAGGTTGGCAACAGAAATAGCTTCCTCCCTCCAGCAGCAATAGCAGCAGGTCATAACACATGACTACTGGTGGCTGGCTGGACTGGCTGACCTCTGGGCTATGTACAACCTAAACCAATCCACCTTCTCACAGGCCACCCACACACACCACGTACCGGAACATACACATTTGACATACTTTATTTGAATCCACAAATCATACAATAATGATTCAAAGATTTCCGGAAAGGGATATCTGGACACCTAGGGAAAGAGATAGCACCTTGTTCCCCGTACAGCAAGGCTGTCTATGACTGCTGACAAGGAGCAGTACCTCGCTAGCTGCTTCACCTTCGTCTTACGCTTCACTTGCTCACTCACACACACACACACACACACACACACACACACACACACACACACACACACACACACACACACACACACACACACACACACACACACACACACACACACACACACGCATACACACACAGACACACACAGACACACACAGACACACACAGACACACACACACACACACGCTGGCTCAAACACAGGAGGCAGAATTATCAGGAGTATGATGGATTATAACAAGTTTTGTAATTAAGTTGCTGTAGCCTGTAGAAACATGCATGGCTGCCTTCCATGACAGGCATGTGACAGACACACACACATCCCAGTGGTAATGTCACCCGATGAATAACCAATGGGTGTATGAGCTGGGACTGTGAACATCACCGCGGAGGCAACTCTGTTACAGATGTGTGTGTGTGTACAGCATGTGCACAGTCAATGGGCTCCTCAGGCTTCTAAAGTGTTTGACACACATGCGTTTGGGTGTTTTGTCTAAACGTACTGCCCTGATCTGGGTCAAATTGACTGTATGTCTAGTGTCTAAACACAACAGGAACCAGTCACAACGCACAGCAGCATGAAAACATCTACATGAGGTCACCTAGTGTGTTGTCGTATTGTATTTTTGATGAACCAAGAAGACACGGTGGCAACACAGCTTCCTAGGTCTCTACAACATCACCAAAACAGACGAATCACCATCCTGTACTAGTTAAACCCCTTCATAAACAAACCTCTGGGTCATAGACATGACTGGGCAAGTGTGTGTGTCTGTGTTATGTGTGTGTGTGTGACTCGTAACAGTTTCGGTCTGTCTTAGGTCATTTAAAAAGCAACAACCGCCTGTGATGACCGCGTTTCTGTTTTCCTCCTGCCATATGGCGTGAATGGTTCTCTGGTCTTTAGACAGCATGACTCACAGGTTGACACGCTTCATACTGAACACCCCTGTCACATGACTGGGGACAGTCTGTCAGAGAAGCGAGACGCAAGTTTTTGACCATCTTCTCACGCCTACACGCCACACCTCTTATATCTCACGCATTGAAAAGTACTGGTTTCATTTGTCGAATGAATCCATTGTGTAGTGAGTGCGTTACCTTTTCAACTGTGCTCCAAACCCTTTTGAAATAGAAGCATCTGCGCCTGAAATGTAACATTACGAGCAGACCCGCTATAATTGTCCTTTCTTGCCACAGCATTGTGAAACGCAGTTCATTGAAGCATATGAATGGTCTAGTTACGTAAGGGATAAAGGGCATTGGATGCGCATTTTAAAGAAACGCCCCTCAAGATTAGAGTGCAGCTGAATGAGGAGCGAGGACGTTCTCTGCTGAGTTTATACAACTGTAAAAAGAGCACCGCGGTAGCATTGTTTTATGTACAATGTTGTCAACAAAATGAGGTTGCTGTTACTCCTGTCCCCATTCCAGAATGTAGCCTCTTGACAGCATGTGCGAAAATCGATTTCATCCACATTTGCATTAATTCCCTCGTTTGTGATTGGCATTTAGGCTGTGACAAGAAGAAAAGGGATCAGACAGACCTACGGTATGTTTTAGCAGGGAATTTTGGTAGGGTGACCTGATTTGGTCCCCCCCTTCGCTGCTATAACAGCCTCCACTCTTCTGGGAAGGCTTTCCACTAGATGTTGGAACATTGCTGCAGGGACTTGCTTCCATTCAGACACAAGTATTATTGAGGTCGGGCACTCTCAGTCGGCGTTCCAATTCACCCCGATGGTGTTTGATTGGGTTGAGGTCAGGGCTCTGTGCAGGCCAGTCAAGTTCTTCCACACTGATCTCGACAAACCATTTCTGTATGGACCTCGCTTTGTGAAAGTGGGCATTGTAATGCTGAAACAGGAAAGGGCCTTCCCCAAAGTGTTGCCACAAAGTTGGAAGTACAGAATCGTCTAGAATGTCATTGTATGCTGTAGTGTTAAGATTTCCCTTCACTTGAACTTAGGGGCCTAGCCCGAACCTGGGGCAGGTAGCCTTCTCCTGGCATCTGCCAAACCCAGATTCGTTCGTCGGACTGGTGAAGCGTGATTCATCACTCCAGATAACACGTTTCCACTGCTCCAGAGTCCAATGGCGGCGAGTTTTACACCACTCCAGCCGACGCTTGGCATTGTGCATGGTGATCTTAAGGTTGTGTGCAGCTGCTCTGCCATGGAAACCAATTTCATGAAGCTCCCAACGAACAGTTATTGTGCTGAAGTTGCTTCCAGAGGCTGTTTGGAACTAGGTAGTGAGTGTTGCAACCGAGGACAGACAAATTTTACGTGCTTCAGCACTCGGCGGTCCCATTCTGTGAGCTTGATTGTCCTACCACTTCGCGGCTGAGTTATTGTTGCTCCTAGATGTTTCCACTTCACAATAAAAGCACTTACAGTTGATCAGGGCAGCTCTAGCTGGGCAGAAATCTTATAAAGTGACTTGTTGGAAAGATGTCATCGTATGACAGTGCCACGTTGAAAGTCACTGAGCTCTCTGTAAGGCCATTCTACTGCGGATGTTTGTCTATGGAGATTGCATGGCTGTGTGCTCGATTTTATACACCTGTCAGCAACGGATGTGGCTGAAATAGCGAATCCACTAATTTGAAGGAGTATCCATAGTTTATATGAGGAAATCAATCAATTGAAATACATTTATTAGGCCCTGGATTTCACATGACTGGGCAGGGGTGCAGCCATGGGTGGGCCTGGGAGGGCATAGGCCCACCCGCTGGTGAACCAGACAGAATACTCCTCAGTTTCATCAGCTGTCTGGGTGGCTGGTCTCAGACAAAAAGTTGAGAGAAATAAGCTTTTTGTCTGTATGGATATTTTCTGGAATCTTATTTCAGCTCGTGAAACATTTACATTTACATTTAAGTCATTTAGCAGACGCTCTTATCCAGAGCGACTTACAAATTGGTGCATTCACCTTATGACATCCAGTGGAACAACCACTTTACAATAGTGCATCTAAATATTTTAAGGGGGGAGGGGGGTGAAAAGGATTACTTTATCCTATCCTAGGTATTCCTTAAAGAGGTGGGGTTTCAGGTGTCTCCGGAAGGTGGTGATTGACTCCGCTGTCCTGGCGTCGTGAGGGAGTTTGTTCCACCATTGGGGAGCCAGAGCAGCGAACAGTTTTGACTGAGCTGAGCGGGAACTGTACTTCCTCAGTGGTAGGGAGGCGAGCAGGCCAGAGGTGGATGAACGCAGTGCCCTTATTTGGGTGTAGGGCCTGATCAGAGCCTGGAGGTACTGAGGTGCCGTTCCCCTCACAGCTCCGTAGGCAAGCACCATGGTCTTGTAGCGGATGCGAGCTTCAACTGGAAGCCAGTGGAGAGAGCGGAGGAGCGGGGTGACGTGAGAGAACTTGGGAAGGTTGAACACTAGACGGGCTGCGGCGTTCTGGATGAGTTGTAGGGGTTTAATGGCACAGGCAGGGAGCCCAGCCAACAGCGAGTTGCAGTAATCCAGACGGGAGATGACAAGTGCCTGGATTAGGACCTGCGCCGCTTCCTGTGTGAGGCAGGGTCGTACTCTGCGGATGTTGTAGAGCATAAACCTACAGGAACGGGCCACCGCCTTGATGTTAGTTGAGAACGACAGTTTGTTGTCCAGGATCACGCCAAGGTTCTTAGCGCTCTGGGAGGAGGACACAATGGAGTTGTCAACCGTGATGGCGAGATCATGGAACGGGCAGTCCTTCCCCGGGAGGAAGAGCAGCTCCGTCTTGCCGAAGTTCAGCTTGAGGTGGTGATCCGTCATCCACACTGATATGTCTGCCAGACATGCAGAGATGCGATTCGCCACCTGGTCATCATAGCAATGATAGGAGAGACCATGTGAGGTTATGACAGAGCCAAGTGACTTGGTGTATAGCGAGAATAGGAGAGGGCCTAGAACAGAGCCCTGGGGGACACCAGTGGTGAGAGCGCGTGGTGAGGAGACAGATTCTCGCCACGCCACCTGGTAGGAGCGACCTGTCAGGTAGGACGCAATCCAAGCGTGGGCCGCGCCGGAGATGCCCAACTCGGAGAGGGTGGAGAGGAGGATCTGATGGTTCACAGTATCGAAGGCAGCCGATAGGTCTAGAAGGATGAGAGCAGAGGAGAGAGAGTTAGCTTTAGCGGTGCGGAGCGCCTCCGTGATACAGAGAAGAGCAGTCTCAGTTGAATGACTAGTCTTGAAACCTGACTGATTTGGATCAAGAAGGTCATTCTGAGAGAGATAGCGGGAGAGCTGACCAAGGACGGCACGTTCAAGAGTTTTGGAGAGAAAAGAAAGAAGGGATACTGGTCTGTAGTTGTTGACATCGGAGGGATCGAGTGTAGGTTTTTTCAGAAGGGGTGCAACTCTCGCTCTCTTGAAGACGGAAGGGACGTAGCCAGCGGTCAGGGATAAGTTGATGAGCGAGGTGAGGTAAGGGAGAAGGTCTCCGGAAATGGTCTGGAGAAGAGAGGAGGGGATAGGGTCGAGCGGGCAGGTTGTTGGGCGGCCGGCCGTCACAAGACGCGAGATTTCATCTGGAGAGAGAGGGAGAAAGAGGTCAGAGCACAGGGTAGGGCAGTGTGAGCAGAACCAGCGGTGTTGTTTGACTTAGCAAACGAGGATCGGATGTCGTCGATCTTCTTTTCAAAATGGTTGACGAAGTCATCTGTAGAGAGGGAGGAGGGGGGGAGGGGGAGGAGGATTCAGGAGGGAGGAGAATGTGGCAAAGAGCTTCCTAGGGTTAGAGGCAGATGCTTGGAATTTAGAGTGGTAGAAAGTGGCTTTAGCAGCAGAGACAGAGGAGGAAAATGTAGAGAGGAGGGAGTGAAAGGATGCCAGGTCCGCAGGGAGGCGAGTTTTCCTCCATTTCCGCTCGGCCTTCCGGAGCCCTGTTCTGTGAGCTCGCATTGAGTCGTCAAGCCACGGAGCGGGAGGGGAGGACCGAGCCGGCCTGGAAGATAGGGGACATAGAGAGTCAAAGGATGCAGAAAGGGAGGAGACATGGGGCCAACACTTTGCATGTTGCATTTATATGTTTGTTCCTTGTATATAACGCATATATATTGAACTTTTATTTAACCACACCAGGAAGTCCCATTGTCAATCAGGCCTCTTTCCCAAAGGAGACCAGGAAATGGAAATTCATGCTTTGCGCCAGTATTTGGTTTGAGTTGGGTCAATATATTGTAAGTAGCAGTGCTGTCAGTGTTGGGTAGTCTGGTAGCAGGGATGTCAGTGTTGGGTAGTCTGGTAGCAGTGCTGTCAGTGTTGGGTAGTCTGGTAGCAGGGATGTCAGTGTTGGGTAGTCTGGTAGCAGTGCTGTCAGTGTTGGGTAGTCTGGTAGCAGGGATGTCAGTGTTGGGTAGTCTGGTAGCAGGGATGTCAGTGTTGGGTAGTCTGGTAGCAGGGATGTCAGTGTTGGGTAGTCTGGTAGCAGGGATTTCAGTGTTGGGTAGTCTGGTAGCAGGGATGTCAGTGTTGGGTAGTCTGGTAGCAGGGATGTCAGTGTTGGGTAGTCTGGTAGCAGGGATGTCAGTGTTGGGTAGTCTGGTAGCAGGGATGTCAGTGTTGGGTAGTCTGGTAGCAGGGATGTCAGTGTTGGGTAGTCTGGTAGCAGGGATGTCAGTGTTGGGTAGTCTGGTAGCAGGGATGTCAGTGTTGGGTAGTCTGGTAGCAGGGATGTCAGTGTTGGGTAGTCTGGTAGCAGGGATGTCAGTGTTGGGTAGTCTTGCAGCTCTGTTCAGAATACAACAACCCACACCTAAATCAATTCATAAACAGGGAAAACAACAAAGCATGAATAAATGAGTGGCTCTAACGGTCTTGGTACTACCAACGTAGACTGCTTTGACGGTCTTCAATGCGCCTGTGTACAGTTGTACTGTTGCTTCCTCGACATAGCAGTCCTAGAGGATGAATCCTAACATGCAGCGTCCTCCGGTTGAGAGAGACTCACTGACATGGGAAATCATGTTTCACAATGAAAATAATGTCGTTCGAATGTTGTGAGTGTGTTGCATATGAGGAGCAGGCTGGGGGGTCTCATTTCTAAACGGGTCGGGACAGGCTAGTCCTCCGGGCTTCTATTAGTCACACTGATTGAGACAGAGACAGGCAGAGAAAGGGAGAGACAGAGTTTTAAAAAAGAGGTAGGGAGAGAGGGGGACAGAGAGATGAGAGATAGAAAGATACAGAATAAAAGGGAGAAAGAGTGAGAGGTAAACAGAGAGAGAAAGAAAGACAGAGAAAGAGTGATCATTTAGAATGCAAAACACCATGTTTTCCATCCAAACCACAATGACACAAACCCCAAAACAGCACACAACATCACAGTACAGCAGCTACTTCTGAATACTAGGCCACCACCACTGCCCATTGTTCAATGTAGGCCACAAGCTAATGTAAGCCACAACACTTCATGTTCATTGCAAAGCAACGTGGAGCTTGACCAGTAATTCAAAATCATGTTTCAGAGACCGCAACTCCCAGCTTCCCCCACGGTCACAGAGCAAATAGCAGGCAAAATTGGGAAGATGAGTCATTTGACCTTTGGTAGCAGTAGGGGGATTGGATGGGATAGGGTTGGGTCTCTGTTGTTTAGATCGTTTGGTGCAGGGCTCTCCAACCTTGTTCCTGGAGAGCTACCATCCTGTAGGTTTTCACTCCAACCCTAATGAAGCGCACCTGATTGTAATAATTAGCTGGTTGATGAGCTGAACCAGATTAGTTCCAACTGGGATTGGAGGGAACAGGGTTGGGGACCCCTGGTTTAGTGTGATCGTGTAAGGCATAGAGTGACATCGTCATATGGGAAAGTCTATTGATATTGCTCTCAACATTGCAATTCCTTTCTCTGATATGGGAGCAGCAATGTGAATCGTACACTACGCTCACTGTTGTTTTGGTATGTTTGTCCTTATTTTTAGTATGAGGTTTAGGCCGACATAGCTCAAGTCTGCACATAGATTGCAGTTGTTTGCTCAGAAATCTCTTCAGTGACCATAAGTCCTCCTCCCAAATGTTTTTGTGGTGTTTGAGTTATCTTTGAGTGAAAACAAGCTCCAACCAACCTCCCTGGAAGCAGCAGCAAGCCAGCCCAGCAGCACCAGCTCAAACAGGGTTGGTTCATCTTTCTTTTGACCTGTCAGAGCCAGACCCGTGTGCCCTGTCTGGAAGAAAAAGCCTGCACACATTCCACAGGGAACCCCCCCCCTGAGTCCTGACCACTCAACCATTTGTTAAGGCAAAACTCTGGTATTTTACCTTCGTAGCTTATCCTCCAACTTCTTTATAAACAGTGAGCCAACAGGTTTTCAGCCCTTTTCCCCCCATGACTGATCACAACTCATGTTCTCGTGCTCTCTGGTCCCTCTGCAGCAGACATATAGTGAGCAATATGTTTGGGACATCAAATCGCAATATCAAATCGCATTACATACAGAGTCGCGAGAATCATAATGCATATCATATCGTCACCTAAGTATCGTGATAATATTGTATCGTGAGGCCCTTTGGCAATTCCCAACCCTCACACACACTTGAATGATCGTAACGGCGCAACATGTCATGCGTTTCCATCCCGCTGGCAGCGAAAGTTGCAATTTATGTACGACGTGACAATGATATCCTGCGCAGCGTAATCGTAGCATTCGTCACACATTTATCAGCTGTAACCACAGCCTATCATTCTTCAGGATGCCCACAGGCGCCACATCATCCACAGAACCACAGGGTCAAAGGGGAAGAACCTCAGAGAGCCACATTTAGTTCATATTCAGGGGGACTCACACACACACACACACACACGAGGATCATGGGCCAAAGACCTCTCCATCAACTTGGAGATAGGGAAAAGCTGAGGCTAAAGAAAGCCGTGTTCAAAAACAAACCATAGAAAATCTCCGTCGAGTCTGTAGAGTTCAAAAGATTGGCCTGCGGCCCACACGAATCCAACTTTATTGAGACGCCATGACAAGGTAAATGCACAAGGTGTGCAGAAGAATGTTTGCAATCTTCTTTGGCCTAGTCTCTCGCTAATCCGCCCTTTCAACGGCGTGCTGAAAGACGCTTTTCTCCGAGCTCTCTTCGGAGGAAGGATGAACACATAGGAAGAAAAAAAAAACTAAACGCTTCTGTCAAATCTGCACTCATTCTGAACCTGGATGACAACACAGCTCTTTCCCGCCCGCTCTTCCCTCGCTCTCTCTCGTTCATTTCCCTTGTTCTCCTCTGTTCACAATTCCTTTCATTCCCTCGTGACACGCTCTTTCTGCTAACTTTGTTTCTCCTTCTTTTGCATTTGTGTCTCCAAACCTTCCTCTCTTTCTCTTCCTGTATCCCATACAGTATGTCCCTTTTATTCCAGCTTGTTTCATGTCCATCTTTCCCAAACAGAGAATTATCTCGGTCTGTACCTTTGTTGTGGCTTTCTTTTGCTTTGCATTCTCTTACCCCCTCGTTCTCTTTCTCCCTCCCCCAGTACTCATTGTACCTGTCAAGCTGTCTGATCTAGCACTTTGACAGCCAGGTGGCTGCCTTCCCCCGGCAGAGTAAATGCTAGGACGTGCTTGCAGTGTCAAAGTGTCTGGTTGACTTTCTGACTCAGATCCTGCTCCCTATAGAAATACATATGAATAGATCTCACTGGTAAAAAAATGTGAGATGCTTGCTAGCGAGCTAACAGAGGCATTTGTGTGCCACTGCTATGTTTGTTTGACTATGGCCAGGAGTTCTTCCTGACCGTGTGTGATTAGGAAAAACTCCTGGCCATGTATGCATGAAGTAACTATACAGAACAAAAATACAAATGCAACAATTTCAACGATTTTACTGAATTACAGTTCATAAAAGGAAATCGGTCAATTGAAATAAATAAATTAGGTCCTAATCTATAGATTTCACATGACTGGACATGGGTGGGCCTGGGAAGGCATAGGCTCACCCACTGGGAGCGGTCCACCCACTGGGCCCACCCAAAAATGTTCCCCACAAAAGGGCTTTATTACAGACAGAAATACTCCTCAGTTTAATACGCTGTCTGGGTGGCTGGTCTCAGAGGATCCCACAGGTGAAGAAGCCAGGTGTGGAGGTCCTGGACTGAACATTCAATTCTCCGGCAACATCTCTGGTGGACATTCCTGCAGTCAGCATGCTAATTGCACACGGTCTCAACTTGAGACATCTGTGGCATTGTGTTTTGTGACAAAACTGCACATTTTAGAGTGGCCTTTTTCTTTGTCCCCAGCGCAAGGTGCACCTGTGTAATGATCATGCTGTTTAATCAGCTTCTTCATATCCCACACCTGTCAGGTGGATGGATCATCTTGGCAAAGGAGAAATGCTCACTAACGTGGATGTAAACAAATGTGTGCACAAATGTTGAGAGAAATAAGCTTTCTGTGCATATGTAAAAAAAAGTCTGATATTTTATTTTAGCTCATGAAACATAACTGATATTCCAATGGTGTCTGGTGAATGAGGCGTTAGCCATGAGGCTAATTCATTACTGCCTACCTGACAAAACCTGCGCAACCATGCTAACAATGCTAGCCTGTCCTCTGAAAATGACCTGTAAAATGATTACACGAGAGGCTCATCTATAGACCAATCAGCCTTGTTAATACAGCATGCCGTCTCATCCAACCAACACATTAAAATTAGACAAACTTATCTCGCTGCTGCCCAAATATTAATCAGAAAATAACCTCCCCTTTCCTGAGCGGTTAGAACGCACCACAGTGGAGAGGACAAAAGGTGGTATTATCCACTATCACTACCATGCTCCAAACACTCATTACTGAGAGATGGCTTCTGCTGAAAGGGTAGATGGTTATCTACCTCTGTACTTTCTCTACTGAGAGGAAGAGATGGAGAGAGCGGTAGCGGAGCGAGAAAGAGGGAAAGGAGAAAGTATGAAAGAAAGAGAGCTGGCCTCTGCTGAAAGGGTAGATGGTTATCCTTACCTAAAGAGAGTGAGTGAGCGACAGAGAGAGCGAGAGAGAGAGAGAGAAAAAAATAGTGTGAGAGAGAGTAAGGGAATAGAAAGAGGAGAAGTAGAATAGACAGTAGCGCTGGGAATTACCAGGAACCTGGTGATACGATATAACCACGATACCAGTGACGGTCGGCGCAGTTTAAGATGAGGGAGTGTTGTATATTTCTCTATGAGCACGGCCTTATTTCTATTACAGCATATTGGATGACGGTCATTCATATTCCATTCACCCTGGTCAATGTAACATTGGTTTAGGCTACTACATGATTCTCGAATTTGTGCTATACCCATCATGATGTTGCCACAACCTCGCCTACAAATGACAGTTTAGAACATAGATGAACAGCTTGCCAGACAAATTTGGGTAGTCAAGGTGCCAGACGTTGACACATTCAATACCGCCTTGGACACTCTTGCCTTCATCTAGCTGATCTACGGTGTAATCATTAGTCCAGACATTTGCAGACGAGAGTTTCTATCGGACAAATTCAGGTATGTTTATCCCCATTTCGTATCGTTTCCTTCCGTTTAAGAAACGTTTTTCAACATAATTGGCCGAATGAATGTAGCCCTGATCACCCGCAAACACAGTTCACTTTCAAGCAGCTATATACAACAGCATGATCACTTTGCTCATTGTATAATTCCTTCTGACATCTACGCGCTCCGCTCCTCTCACCATTTCCCTTCACTTTTGGACCAGTACACAACACAACAGCTGTCTGTGACCAGGGGGAAAAGCTTTCCAAGCCAAACCTTCATACACACACAGCCTACATCGTTGTCACCATATTAGCAAACGTCATAGTCAACATAGTTACTAGGACTAACGCGTTAGTAAACCCGCTACAATCATGCAGTACAGTGTACAGCAAGCAGTTACACTGTCGGGCCCCGGGTGGCAATAAATTAATAAAACCAAAAGCTTACCTTGACTTGGAAGAGTTCCAGTGTTGGATAGGCATAGCCAGGTAGCTAACATAGCATCCCTCTCTATTTGAGCCGGGTAGCTGCATTTGCTATGTAGCTGCATTTGCTAGCTAAGTGAAAGTTAAAAAATACAACAAAATATAGCTAGCTCTCTAACTCTCTAACTCTCCTCCTTTTTGAAGATATTAATTTGTTCAGAAATGTTAAGCTAATGTGTCTTTCTTTTTGTTTGAGTCAACTACTCACCACATATGCACTGCAGTGCTAGCTAGTACTAGATTCATTCTCTGGTGAACAGCATGTCAGTTCACGATGCAAGATTTCTGATAGGTTGGAGGACGTCCTCCAGAAGTTGTCATAATACTGTGTAAGTCTATGGAAGAGGGTGAGAACCAGGAGCCTCCTAGGTTTTGTATTGAAGTCAATGTATCCAGAGGAAGACAGAAGCTAGCTGTCCTCCGGCTACACCATGGTGCTACCCTACGGAGTGCTGTTGAGGCTATTGTAGACCTTCATTGCAAAACAGTGTGTTTTAATAAATGCTTTGGTGACGTGAATATAGCATAGTTTTATCTGAAAACAATAACTTTTGTAATGTTTCACTTTTTTATTCTTATGAAATTCACTGAGGAGGATGGTCCTCCCCTTCCTCCCCTGGGGAGCCTCTACTTCATGATACTTAGGTGTCGATACGTGTCGATACGACATGCATTGTGATTCGATACTAAGATTTTATTGTGATTCGATGTTCCAAGCATACTTTTTCTTGCCACTGTATTGTGAACCCTTGGGAGATACCCGGTTTTCCGCATAAATTGGTCATAAAATTTGATCTGAACTTCATCTAGGTCACAACAATAGACAAACACAGTCTGCTTAAACTAATAACACACAAACAATTCTCCATTTTCATGTCTGTATTGAACACACCGTGTAAACATTCACAGTGCATGGTGGGAAAAGTACTCTTCCTAACCCATGTCAAACTGATATCATCATCATTAGTATTCTAAACTCTATCTTGTTAATCCTTGTCATAATGAAATCACCATCATCATCCTCATTATCATCATCATCTTCATCCCGACCACTCTGAGATGCAGAGTGAAAGTGTGTTTTGAGTGGGCGTGAGAATCGCCCGTTGCGTGTAGCTACACACAACAGGCGTGTAATTCCTCTGACATCATTGCACTCTTCCCCCTGCATCACAGCCAGCCACAAAGCCCTCCTTTGTGTGTCAAACTCTCCAACCGTGGCTCGCCAGTCACTCCCTGAGATCATGCCACATCAGAGAATGACACTGAATGGACAGAATAGCACATTTAATTCACTTCTTATCTGTCAGACACGACAAGCCATGCCAGAAAGAGCATGTCAGATCATGCAACAGTTGATCTTTAGGGGGATTTTATCTTTGGGAGTCTATGGGAGAGCAGGATGGCATGGTGATTCGAAAGTCAACCAGGAAGTTCATACAGTCACGTGACCAGTGAGAGATTGCTGTGGTCGATCTCTTTTGTTTAGGTTACTTAGGTTGTATTGTTGCACTTGATTTCAATGAACACAAAAATATGCCCACAGGCACAAGTATGTGTGTGCGTGTCACTGTGTGTGTGTGTGTGTTTCCCTTTGTGTCTACAGTACAGTAATGAACATGTCTTCAAACAGCAGCCTCTTTCTACATGTCCAGACTGGATGGCATAACTCTGACTTCACTGATGCTTTGTTGATAACTATCCAGACTTTCTATACAATGTTCATCAATCAATGCCACTATGGGCTACATGAAATGACTTAAAGGCCCAGTGCAGACTAGAACACGATGTTCCTTTGCTTTACAGTTCCACACTATGAGGAATAATACTGTGGAATTGTGGAAATTATGACAATCCTCTTTCAGTGTAAAAAGCTGATTGAAAAGACTGCTTGAAATTTCAGCCTGTTTTTGGTGGGATGGAGTTTTAGTCTGCCTGGTGACATCACCAGGTGGTAAATTCGTTAATAGACCAATAAGGAAGAGTTCCAAACCTCTCTGCCAATAACAGCTGGTTTTCAGTTTTCCCCTCCCCACTCAGACCACGTCCAGATAGTCCTATCAAAATTCTTGCTTTAGAAATTGCTTTTTGATAAGAAGCTATTTTTGTTTATTTTTGACCATTTAAATTGAAAAGAATCACAGTAAGGTACTTAATTGTTACCCGGAAATGACTTGATATTGAGATAAAAACGTCTGCATTGGACCTTTAATGCACTGGGATCATTTCCATGTTCATTTGAAGTGAGGAAAGCTAAACATGTGTTGATGAAACTGTACAAAGAGCAGTGTGTCAACTGGGAAACAGACAGCGGCATGTCAGCACACGCTCAGACCAATTACAGGTCCTGGAGACACAGTGACCATCAACCCCATCATCCACAGCAACACAGCGAGTATTCTGGGTATTTACCAACATTCATTCATTCAATTAACTTCAATTCATTTTTTTGAAACGCATTCATTCACTTTGTCAAGCTACTATACAAAAGACTAACACAGGAGTTGAGGAGAATTTGTGTTGGTTCACGTTGTATCTGATGAAAAGGGGACAGTGGCGTTCTCCCAGAGGCTGGTGCGTAAAACCCGTGGAACAAAACAAAAGGTGTAACGGGTCCGCACTGAAAAAAGGGTTTTGCATAAAGCTTACTTCATTTGATTTATTTTCTCACTGCATCGGGGATGGAGGACATGGACTTTCGGCTTTACAGCCTTCTTCAATGTGTAGGGTCACAATGTATCTCCTTGTAACACTTCCCCTAAGCGTTTGAACTTTACAGCCATGCAAGAGGAGGTCAATTGTAAGAAAGGCAAATTGGCATAGCGTGACCTTTTGCGTTAAACATCTCATTTTCCAAGTTTTGCCATCATAACTACAGTGTTACATGGCATTTTTCCCCAACAGCCCAGAAATAATGAGGGTACAAAATGCGCTGGCATACAATAGCTCCACCTGAGTTCAACACTCGTGCTGTGTGAATAATATAGCAGTGCTCATATAACAAGGCCAGCCATAAAGCACATGTCTGTTCCCACCTGCAGCTTCTAAATTGGAGAGAAACCTTTTTGTTGTACAGTGGTGAAGCAGTGGTGCTGATAGAAGGACTGGAGATCAAAGACTAACCAGAGGGAGATGGGGACAGAGAGAGACGGGAGGAGCGGGGAGACAGCAGGCCACGCCCATGAGAGGGAGAGCAATAGGGGGGACAGAGAGAGACGGGAGGAGCGGGGAGACAGCAGGCCACGCCCATGAGAGGGAGAGCAATAGGGGGACAGAGAGAGACGGGAGGAGCGGGGAGACAGCAGGCCACGCCCATGAGAGGGAGAGCAATAGGGGGGACAGAGAGAGACGGGAGGAGCGGGGAGACAGCAGGCCACGCCCATGAGAGGGAGAGCAATAGGGGGGACAGAGAGAGACGGGAGGAGCGGGGAGACAGCAGGCCACGCCCATGAGAGGGAGAGCAATAGGGGGGACAGAGAGAGACGGGAGGAGCGGGGAGACAGCAGGCCACGCCCATGAGAGGGAGAGCAATAGGGGGGACAGAGAGAGACGGGAGGAGCGGGGAGAAAGGGCACTGGCTTACAGCAGGCCACTTCCATGAGAGGGAGAGCAATAGGGGGGAGAGAGAGAGAGAGTAGAACAGAGAATCAGGAAGGTAACAAGTCAGAGAGAATATGTGGGAGAAATGCGAAGAAAGACAGAAACGAGATTTTAAAACCTCTACAGGATCTGTGGATCCCGCGCGAGACAGTTGAGCTCACGTAGGCTAATGGGATTAGCAGAAGGTTGTAAGAAACAAGAAAATTCCCCAGGACATAGACATATCTGATATTGGTAGAAAGCTTTTCTTTTTAATCTAACTGCACTGTCCAATTTACAGTAGCTATTACAGTGAAAGAATACCATGCTATTGTTTGAGGAGAGTGCACAGTTATCAACTTGAAAAGTTATTAATAAACCAATTAGGCACATTTGACTTTCTGGGCCCAGGGAGTCTCATTAACAGTACAGCCATCGAAGTGACTTGTAACTTCCCTTCCCAGCAGCTCTACACCACTGTATCACTGTAACAGCAGAAGTCCTTAACTACACCAACCAAGCCAAGACAGATGTCTTTATTACCTAAAAGTCCTCTGGAGTTCCTTTACAGCAGCACTGACATTCTCTTTACAGAAAGGACACTTTTCATTAGAGAGTAGAAATGCGGTCCTCAGTAAGTCAGACTCAGAAAAGGGAGACTGTATGTGCTAATAACACCCACACACACCCACACACCACCCACCCACACACCCACACACCACCCACCCACCCACACACCACCCACACACACACCACCCACACCCCATCCACACACACCGTATTCACACACCACCCACCCACCCACACACCACCCACACACACACCACCCACACCCCATCCACACACACCGTATTCACACACCACCCACCCACCCACACACCACCCACACACACCGTATTCACACACCACCCACCCACCCACACACCACCCACACACACCGTATTCACACACCACCCACCCACCCACACACACCGTATTCACACACCACCCACCACACACACACCACCCACACACACCGTATTCACACACCACCCACCCACCCACACACCACCCACACACACCCCATCCACACACACACCACCCACCCACCCACACACCACCCACACACACCGTATTCACACACCACCCACCCACACACACCCCATCCACACACACACCACCCACACACACCGTATTCACACACCACCCACCCACACACCACCCACACACACCGTATTCACACACCACCCACCCACCCACCCACACACCACCCACACCCCATCCACACACACCACCCACACACACCGTATTCACACACCACCCACCCACCCACCCACCACCCACACACACCGTATTCACACACCACCCACCCACCCACCCACACACCACCCACACACACCCCATCCACACACACACCACCCACACCCCATCCACACACACACCCCATCAACACACACACACCCCATCCACACCACACTCATCCCATCCACATACACACACACACACACACACCACACGCCACATACAAAACACACACACAGGCACACACATACACACAGCACATACAAAACACACACACACCAAGTACGTACACACACACACACACAGCCACACACACCACACATGAACACACACACATGCACATACAAAACAGATTTCTTCATTAAAACCTCATTACAACCCAACAACCCAATATCCGTTTGGGCCCAGAAACACCAATAAAAGGACACTTAGCCATCTAAACCCCATGTTGCTACTTCCCATTAGATGAGGTAGGTACTTCTGCACCCTCGGGTGCGTCTGCGGTGGGTGAAGAAGTATGTGTTTTAGACACAGATTATAGCCGTGGCGTTCCCAGGAAAATGCTATTATGAAATGGAGCGTCTAATCCGATGGTAAACACTGGATGGACTGAGTGGCCTGGCAATTTCCCTGACCCAACGCAGTGTGTGTGTTTTTTCTTTCCTTGCTTCCTTTTTCTTAAGTAGAATGAGCTTACTGAGATGGGAATGCGCCTGCAGACCTTCACTGCCTGTCTGTGCTACACTGACAAAAATGTACTACAACAACATAGGCACATTATATAGTGCAGTACAGTATAATACAAGACAAACTCTATTCATCCCTTGGGGGGCAGTTAAGAAAAACACTAACCGATCTCCACTGCCATCCAACTTGAGAATAATCAGACTGGACAATACAGTGAGAACTCCAGGGAGACTCTCCCTCTCTTCGTCTCTCGCTCACTCTCTCCCTCTCTTCGTTTCTCGCTCACTCTCTCCCTCTCTTCGTCTCTCGCTCACTCTCTCCCTCTCTTCGTCTCTCACTCACGCTCTCCCTCTCTTCGTCTCTCGCTCACTCTCTCCCTCTCTTCATCTCTCGCTCACGCTCTCCCTCTCTTCATCTCTCGCTCACGCTCTCCCTCTCTTCGTCTCTCGCTCACGCTCTCCCTCTCTTCGTCTCTCGCTCACTCTCTCCCTCTTACAGACACACACAAACACACACACTGACAAAGCCAGGCACACACTCTGACAAAGACACACAAACACAAACACAGACACAGACTAGAGGTTGACCGATTAATTTGAATGACTGATTAATTAGGGCCGATTTCAAGTTTTCATAGCAATCGGAAATCGGTATTTTTGGGCGCTGATTTCCGATTTATTTTTTTAATTTAAATGTTTTTAAATATATTTTTTTATACCTTTTTATTTAACTAGGCAAGTCAGTTAAGAACAAATTCTTATTTACAATGACTGCCTAGGAACTGTGGGTTAACTGCCTTGTTCAGGGGCAGAATGACAGATTATTACCTTGTCAGCTCAAGGGTTCCAATCTTGCAACCACACAGTTAACTAATCCAACGCTATGACCATTCCAACCCACGAGTAGCCTGCCTGTTACGCGGCTTTTGTGGAGCGATGGGTGACGAAGCTTCGAGTGTGCCAGTTGTCGATGTGTTCCTGGTTCGAGCCCAGGTAGGGGCGAGGAGGGGGATGGAAGCTATACTGTTACACTGGCAATACTAAAGTACCTATAAGAACATCCAATAGTCAAAGGTATATGAAATACAAATGGTATAGAGATAAATAGTCCTATAAATACTATATTAACTACAACCTAAAACCTCTTACCTTGGAATATTGAAGTCTCAAGTTAAAAGGAACCACCAACTTTCATATGTTCTCATGTTCTGAGCAAGGAACTTAAACGTTAGCTTTTTTACATGGCACATATTTTTACATATTTCATGGCACATATATTTACATGTCACACATTTTACATGGCACATATTACTTTCTTCTCCAACACTTTGTTTTTGCATTATTTAAACCAAATTGAACATGTTTCATTATTTATTTGAGGCTAAATTGATTTTATTGATGTTTTCTATTAAGTTAAAATAAGTGTTAAATCAGTATTGTTGTAATTGTCATTATTACAAATAAAAAATAATCAAAAATAGGCTGATTAATCTGTATCGGCTTTTTTGGTCCTCCAATAATCGGTATCGGCGTTGAAAAATCATAATCGGACGACCTCTGACACAGTCTCTCTCTCTCTCTCTCTCTCTCTCTCTCTCTCTCTCTCTCTCTCTCTCTCTCTCTCTCTCTCTCTCTCTCTCTCTCTCTCTCTCTCTCTCTCTCTCTCTCCAATAACATAATCTGAGACAGACAGAGAGCGGAAGTGGGCCCATGCCAGCATCGAAGAAGCACTGAACATCGTTCTGGACTGTGAAATGAATCATTATCTAATGGCAGCAGCATATACCAGAGAGAGTCTAAGTGTCATCTAGGGTCTGTGTCTGCTGTATATTTATTTGTATAACGGCGCATTAGGCGCTGTGTTCCCACGAGATGTCTCTTCACATTGAAGCCTGCAGCGTGAAGAGACAGCCCGAGGGTAGCGTTCAACCCTCCCGCTCCTAACAGCGGCTGCGTGTCGTCTGTCAGACGAAAGACGACGGAGACTCTGAGGCCGTCAAATACAATAAGCGCGTGTGTCCGTTAAAAACTGAAGAAACGCGGACTGAGCGAAAGGTAAAGAAAGGTTTGGTGAAAAAAGGTAGGGAAAGAGAGGTAGAGTATTTTCTTTTTGCTGTTGTTCATTGTGGGGAGTATCTTCACTGGACGTCTGAGTGGTTTGGTTTCGCATCGCTTTGTAGCAGTGTCCTACTTAATGAAGGTTTTCTTCGGTTATCTGCCTAACGCTGTAGTCTACAACAACACTGCGGCATCCGCATGCTGCTCACACCCACCCAGAGACAATGAGAAACAGACGCTGTGTAATAAAGCAGAAAAATACAATCACACTGCTTTAGGTTCATACGGACTGTTCGGAGGGACAGTAACTCATGCTAGTGCCAGGAGTTTTCCCTGGCCATGTAACTTGATCAGCAACACTAGGGTACAGAGTTTTTCCTTGTCGAGTCATGTGGTCAGGACAATCTCCTGGCCCTGGCTAGTCTTACTTTCTTTCTCCCTACACAGACCCAACGTCTCTCCCTCTCTCCCCCTCTTCTTCCCTCAGACTCTCTCTCTCTCTCTCTCCAGAGGTCAAACTTCTTACCCCAGCCTGGGAGAGCAACAAATGATTTACACTGCCGTCACCTCAATGTCACAGCCACGTCCACCCTGGCCCATGCACCATGCGCTAAGTGTCTTGGCACCCTGCTGTGGACACACACACACACAATGCACATGCACACACACTGCACTGGCCAACCAGGTCGCTCAAGATCAACTTCAAAATTCGACGTCCTTGTTTAATTATTTTTTATCCAAAAATTTAACCCTTAACTTAAACCTAAACTTAGCCAGTCGCGAGGCGTAGGCGATAGCAACGGACAAACGTCAAACTGTGAGGTCTTCTTGTAGGCATTGGCACCCTAAAGACAGACACACACTCTGAGAGACTTTTTACACACACACAGGGGGCATAAACACTCTCCCTCGCTCTATATATCTCTCGCACACGCACAAACACATACACTAACCTCTGCCTGGAAGATTTGAGAAGGGAAAACACAGCAGCAGCAGAAGCGCCAGCCAAATCTATTCCTACCCACCCAGACCAATCCTTTAGTCAGGGTTTGATTTTATTGGCCTGCCAAAATATGAAAGATAATAATCAACTCTGGGAGAAGCAATGGAGGGAAGACACGTGTTTGGAGAAGGAGGACATGATTGACTTGAGTTTAATGGCTGGTGTACACCACAAAACACAGTTAGACACATCCACACGCACGCACGCACACACACACACACTCACAGACTCACACACTGGCTGGCCCGAGACGAAGTGCAGTGGAAAGCAAATGAGCTGTGTGTCAAATGCATAAACAAGGGAGAGTGACGTCAGGCCGAATCAACAGTGCTAGCTAGGAGCCTGAGAACCACAGCTAATTTATGTAACAATGCAACAAGAACGGTTTCGGATGAGGGTGACAGCTGGGCTTAATCAAGTGAACAAAGCCAAGGGAGAGGGAGACTGAGCGAGAGAGATGAAGAGAGAGAGCGAGAGCAAGAGAGGGAGAGAGAGAGAAATAGAACAGGAGAGAGAGAGAGGGATTTTGAAAGGGTAGCGGTATCAGCCGTTGGTGAACAGAAACCTCCTTAAACTTTTGATAAGAACAGGGGGTGGGGTGAGTAGAAAGACAAGGAGAGAAGTGAAAGACAGGGACAGATATATACTGTCTATATACTATATATATACAGTGGGGCAAAAAAGTATTTAGTCAACCAGCAATTGTGCAAGTTCTCCCACTTAAAATGATGAGAGAGGCCTGTAATTTTCATCATAGGTACACTTCACCTATGACAGACAAAATGAGAGAAAAAAAATCCAGAAAATCACATTGTAGGATTTTTAATGAATTTATTTGCAAATTAGTGTGGAAAATAAGTATTTGGTCAATAACAAAAGTTTATCTCAATACTTTGTTATATACCCTTTGTTGGCAATGACAGAGGTCAAACGTTTTCTGTAAGTCTTCACACGGTTTTCACACACTGTTGCTGGTATTTGGCCCACAGTTTGTCCCACAGTTGAAGTCGGAAATGTACATACTCCTTAGCCGAATACATTTAAACTTTTCACAATTCCTGACATTTAAGTCTAGTAAAAATGCCCTGTCCTAGGTCAGATAGGATCACCACTTTATTTTAAGAATGTGAAATGTCAGAATAAGAGTAGAGAGAATGATTCATTTCAGCTTTTATTTCTATCATCACATTCCCAGTGGGTCAGAAGTTTACATACACTCAATTAGTATTTGGTAGCATTGCCTTTAAATTGGCCAATTCCTCCTGACAGAGCTGGTGTAACTGAGTCAGGTTTGTAGGCCTACTTGCTCTGCTCACAAATGTTCTATAGGATTGAGGTCAGGGCTTTGTGATGGCTACTCCAATACCTTGACTTTGTTGCCTTAAGCCATTTTTCCACAACTTTAGAAGTATGCTTGGCGTCATTGTCCATTTGGAAGACCCATTTGCGACCAAGCTTTAACTTCCTGACTGATGTCTTGAGATGTTGCTTCAATATATCCACATAATTTTCCTAATTCATGATGACATCTATTTTGTGAAGTGCACCAGTCCCTCCTGCAGCAAAGCACCCCCACGACATGATGCTGCCACCCCCATGCTTCACGGTTGGGATTGTGTCCTTCGGATTACAAGCCTCCCCCTTTTTCCTCCAAACATAACGATGGTCATTATGGCCAAACAGTTATATTTTTGTTTCATCGGACCAGAGGACATTGCTCCAAAAAGTACGATTTTTGTCCCCATGCCTGACATGAAGACTCCTTGATGTCCCCAGTCCACCTGGCCATGCTGCCGCTCCAGTTTCAACTGTTCTGCCTTATTGTTATTGGACCATGCTGGTCATTTATGAACATTTGAACATCTTGGCCATGTTCTGTTATAATCTCCACCCGGCACAGCCAGAAGAGGACTGGCCACCCCACATAGCCTGGTTCTTCTCTAGGTTTCTTCCTAGGTTTTGGCCTTTCTAGGGAGTTTTTCCTAGCCACCGTGCTTCTACACCTGCATTGCTTGCTGTTTGGGGTTTTAGGCTGGGTTTCTGTGCAGCACTTTGAGATATCAGCTGATTTACGAAGGGCTATATAAATACATTTGATCTGATGTGCAGTTGAAAACCTTCGTCTGGCTTTTTTATGGTGGTTTTGGAGCAGTGGTTTCTTCCTTGTGAGCGGCCTTTCAGGTTATGTCGATATAGGACTCGTTTTACTGTGGATATAGATACCTATGTACCGGTTTCCTCCAGCATCTTCACAAGGTCCTTTGCTGTTGTTCTGGGATTGATGTGCACTTTTTGCACCAAAGTAGGTTCATCTCTAGGAGACAGAACGCATCTCCTTCCTGAGAGGTATGAAGGCTGCGTGGTACCATATTGTTTATACAGATGAACGTGGTACCTTCAAGCATTTGGAAATTGCTCCCAAGGATGAACCAGACTTGTGGAGGTCAAAAAAAAATCTGAGATCTTGGCTGATTTCTTTTGATTTTCCCATGATGTCAAGCAAAGAGGCACTGAGTTTGAAGGTAGGACTTGAAATACATCCACAGGTACATTGACTCAAATTATGTCAATTAGCCTATCAGAATTTTCCAGCTGTTTAAAGGCACAGTCAACTTAGTGGATGTAAACTTCTGACCCACTGGAATTGTGATACAGTGAATTATAAGTGAAATAATCTGTCTGTAAACAATTGTTGGAAAAATGACTTGTGTCATGCACAAAGTAGATGTCCTAACCGACTTGCCAAAACTATTGTTTGTTAACAAGAAATCTGTGGAGTGGTTGAAAAATGAGTTTTACTGACTCCAACCTAAGTGTATGTAAACTTCCGACTTCAACTGTATATATATATTTTTACCTTTATTAACAAGGCAAGTCATTTAAGAACAAATTCTTATTCACAATGACGTCCTAGGAACAGTGGAGTTAACTGCCTTGCTCGGGGGCAGAACGACAGATTTTTACCTTGTCATCTCAGGAATTCAATCTACTGGCCCAACGCTCTAACCACTAGAGCGTTGGCACCCCATATAGAGAGATAGAGTAATGGAGACATCTATTACTCATCCAAACTGTAATTCTCAACCAACCTAGCCACTGAGCCTGCAGGCCTGTATGGTCGGGTACCTCCAAACAGTACAGTACAGTAGTCCTACAGCAAAGTCGCCAGTAAATCTCAGTAGTATGCCAAGACCTTCTAGACCCAGCCATCCGTCAGTGCAGCCGCCAGACAGTGAGACCAGCAGGCCCTTTCATCTTTCTATTCTCTGCCTCAAGCACAGCTCTGGATTTCAATTTATCTGAGTGATGTCCTCAGGCCTGGGTTGGGGTGTTGGGTTGGGTTGGGGTGTTGGGTTGGGGTGTTGGGTTGGGTTGGGGTGTTGGGTTGGGGTGTTGGGTTGGGGTGTTGGGGGTGTTGTTGGGTTGGGGTGTTGGGTTGGTTTGGGGGTTGGGTTGGGGTGTTGGATTGGGGTGTTGGGTTGGGTTGGGGGGTTGAAGTGTTGGGTTGGGTTGGAGTGTTGGATTGGGGTGTTGGATTGGGGTGTTGGATTGGGGTGTTGGATTGGGGTGTTGGGTTGGGGTGTTGGGTTGGGGTGTTGGTGTTGGGTTGGGGTGTTGGGTTGGGGTTGGGTTGGGTTGGGTTGGGGTGTTGGGTTGGGTTGGGGTGTTGGGTTGGAGTGTTGGATTGGGGTGTTGGGTTGGGGTGTTGGGTTGGGTTGGGTGTTGGGTTGGGGTGTTGGATTGGGGTGTTGGATTGGGGTGTTGGGTTGGGTTGGGGTGTTGGGTTGGGTTGGGTTGGGGTGTTGGGTTGGGTTGGGTTGGGGTGTTGGGTTGGGTTGGGTTGGGGTGTTGGGTTGTGTGGGGGTGTTGGGTTGGGTGGGGGGTTGGGGTGTTGGGTTGGGGTGTTGGATTGGGGTGTTGGGACGAGGGTAAAAGGACAGCACTGGTTTATAGTCCGAGGGAGAAGAGGAGAGGAAATAAGATTTACACACACAGGTATGTTCACGCACACACACTTTCACATACACAGTTCAGAGTTAAGATAGCCCCACAGAACAGTCAGAGAACTAGAATAGTATTTCATCCTGGATCAGAGAAAAGCAGACAGAAAGGGAATATCATTAGGATAGGGTGAGAGAGAGAGGGCTATAGGGGAGATATACAGTACTCTCTAGGGTAAGGAGAATTGAGAAAGGAGGGATGGACAGAATGTAAGAGAAAAGAACAATTGGCGAAAGAGAGAAAGATAAAACTGGAGGGATTATGTGAAAGATAAGAGCGAGTGGAGATTAAAAATTCAGAGAGAGGGAGAGAGGGGTGGAGGGAGGGACACAGAGAGAAGAGGGTGAGATAGAGAGAAGGACCCAAAGAAAGCTTGGTAAGTAGTCTCCAAACCATGAGCCAGAGCCGCAACTCGTTCTCTTCCTCACTCCCTCTCTCTACCTTCCTCCATCCCTCTCTCTACCTTCCTCCATCCCTCTCTCTACCTTCCTCCGTCCCTCCCTCTCTCTACCTCCCTCCCTCCCTCTCTCTACCTTCCTCCATCCCTCTCTCTACCTTCCTCCATCCCTCTCTCTACCTTCCTCCATCCCTCTCTCTACCTTCCTCCATCCCTCTCTCTACCTTCCTCCATCCCTCTCTCTACCTTCCTCCCTCCCTCTCTCTACCTTCCTCCCTCCCTCTCTCTACCTTCCTCCCTCCCTCTCTCTACCTTCCTCACTCCCTCTCTCTACCTTCCTCACTCCCTCTCTCTACCTTCCTCACTCCCTCTCTCTACCATCCTCCCTCCCTCTCTCTACCTTCTTCACTTACCTCTCTCTACCTTCCTCCATCCCTCTCTCTACCTTCCTCCATCCCTCTCTCTACCTTCCTCCATCCCTCTCTCTACCTTCCTCCCTCCCTCTCTCTACCTTCCTCACTCCCTCTCTCTACCTTCCTCACTCCCTCTCTCTACCTTCCTCCCTCACTCCATGTGTCTCGGGAGGGAGGCAGCGAGAGCATCAAAGATTTACAGAGACAGGCTCTTAGTAAAGCCTAGGCCTCTAAGACATACACATATTGGGCAGGGTTGGCTGAGCGACATATAGCAGCTACTCCCGATCCAGAGCTGGCAACACAACAAGACGCACGACTGCACACAAATGGCGCGCTCACACACACATCCCTAGATGCTCTAACACCATGCCAATGGCATATGCACTGTGTACATACCTGTGACGTGGCACAAAGATGCACACTACAGTCACATTGTATATTACAAACATCTTGCATGTACACACAGGCATAGAAATTAAGAAAGTAGAAATCAACACATTCCCATCGAACACACACGCACTGATACCAAAAACACACAGGCCACCCAGCTGTGCACAATGCCTGAGTTCTCTCAAATATTTATGAGAGACAATTCTGCAGGGGGGAGATGAGATGAAAATTGAGAGGAACTGGGAGGGGGGGGGGGGGGTTGGGATAGAGAGAGAGAGGCTGAGATGCCCTGCGTTACAGTAGAAGGTACTGTATGAACACTGAATAAGTCATTGTCATTTGCCGGCCAGGTCACCCGTGTATTAGACGTCCATCCATGTCTGAGGACGTCGGGAGGTGACGTGGAAACCAGCCACTAGGGGCAACAGTGAGCGCTGTTACCTTCAACTAGGTTTCTGTTTTGCTAGGATGTTGTGGACGCGGATGGTGGCTTGGCATCTGGGGCAAAAAGGTTGTGTTGGAAACCAGTGATAGAAAGTTGTTTTTGAGATTTTTGTTTTAAGCCTGTCCCAAACGTTAACCCTTACCTTAACCATTTGTGGTTAATGCCTAACCTTAAGATTTGAGAGTCAATACCTAAAGTTAAACGTAACCTTAACAATTCAGAGTTATTGCCTAAACCTGACCGTAAAAACGTTGAAATTTGACATTTGGAACAACTTCGGAATCTGACATTTGGATGAACGTCTAATTCTGACGTGAGACTGTGAGAGCTTGTTGCATTTCACGTTCATTAGATCAATGCTCGCCTCTTTCTTAGGGAAGTGGAGTGGGGAAAAGGGGAGAGGACCCTTTTAGTGCTTTTGAAGGCATGCCGTCAGCTCTCTGTCTTTCTCTGTATCCTGAATAATGTCTACAACCCTGTGACCATCCATACCAGAATTAGACCATCCATACCAGAATTATACATTGGGTTCCAAGACCCAGATCCACACTTTGGATATATGTTAAAGGCCCAGTGCAGTCAAAATTCAGTTTCTCCTGTGTTTCGTAACATATCCTACAACAACTGTTATAAGTAGCATGTTAATAGTGTGACAACATTTGATCAGTGATATTTCCTGATAGTGGCAGATTAAAAATACAATCTACACAGGACCCTTCTAATCAGCAGGTTAGCATGGGTGGGAGTTTACACTTTCCCAGGTGACATCACCATGCGGTAAATTGGTTAATAAAACAATAACAAAGAGATTTCCAAACCTCTCTGACCCTTCCTGTCTCAGCCTCCAGTATTTATGCTGCAGTAGTTTATGTGCCGGGGGGCTAGGGTCAGTTTGTTATATTTGGAGTACTTCTCCTGTCTTATCTGGTGTCCTGTGTGAATTTAAGTATGTTCTCTCTAATTCTCTCTTTCTTTCTCTCTCTCTCGGAGGACCTGAGCCCTAGGACCATGCCTCAGGACTACCTGCCATGATGACTCCTTGCTGTCCCCAGTCCACCTGGCCGTGCTGCTGCTCCAGTTTCAACTGTTCTGCCTGCGACTATGGAACCCTGACCTGTTCACCGGACATGCTACCTGTCCCAGACCTGCTCTTTTAAACTCTCTAGAGACAAGCAGGAGCGGTAGAGATACTCTTAATGATCGGCTATGAAAAGCCAACTGACATTTACTCCTGAGCTGCTGACTTTTTGCACCCTCGACAACTACTGTGATTATTATTATTTTATCATGCTGGTCATTTATGAACATTTGAACATCTTGGCCATGTTCTGTTATAAAAATCCACCCGGCACAGCCAGAAGAGGACTGGCCATCCCTCATACCCTGGTTCCTCCCTAGGTTTTGGTGCTTCTACACCTGCATTGCTTGCTGTTTGGGGTTTTAGGCTGGGTTTCTGTAAAGCACTTTGAGATATCAGCTATATAAATAAATCCATTTGATTTGATAAATGGTTTTCAGTTTCCCCTCCCCACTCAGACCACTCCCAGACAGTCCTAGCAAAATCCCTGCTTGAGAAATAGTTTTTTGCTAAAAAAAAAAACATTTGAATGGAAATCTACTACAGTAAGGTACTTAATTGTTACTCAGAAATGATTTGATAGTGACACAAAGAAATGGCTGCATTGGGCCTATGAAGAGAGACAGAAAGTGAAAGGCAAAGATTAAAATAGAATGACCTCCGGTATCCAAAAAAAGTTGTAAGTGACACATGAAAGAACATCTCTTGAAATGTCCATTTGAGGACGTAAATGGTGTCCATTCAGACAGGTCTATATGCACTAGTTCTGTACTATATGTCTGTATGTTCCTGTGCCAGAGGGTTTGTCTGTCTGAACCTGTTCCTCTCAGCCGTCACACAGCAGGAACACTCCAGTATACTATACCCAGGTTCTTAAATCCTGCCCCTCGAGACCCACATTTCTTTATTAATTTACTCTTTTAGCGTCATATTGTCATATTATTCTTGTTACTAGGTATTGTTTGTTTGCTTTTCATTTGGAAAGTCTTGAAAACGAGATGGTGCATCTCAAGAGATTAGCCAGGTAAGTCATCTATTCTCGTCTACAATACCCACCTGGTAATTTAATGGAACACACACAACTACAATATTCATCAACACTTGATGCTTGATGTACAGTGAAGGTATTTGATTAAACTGACCATAAGGGGGGGGGGTCACAGTGGCTGCACTCAATAAAATGAGGAGAGCTGCTTGGCATACACACCAACACTAAATAAAGAGAGTACACTGAGGGAATGACGTGGGTCGTCTTAGAGAGGAGGGGGCAGTAGTGGTTAGGAACTGAGAGTCTTCACTTTACAACTCCTCTAATGATGGCCGTGTGTGTGTGTGTGTGTGTGTGTGTGTGTGTGTGTGTGTGTGTGTGTGTGTGTGTGTGTGTGTGTGTGTGTGTGTGTGTGTGTGTGTGTGTGTGTGTGTGTGTGTGTGTGTGTGTGTGTGTGTGTGTGTGTGTGTGTGTGTGTGTGTGTTGGCTTGTATTACTATCCTCATGGGTACTGGAAATCCCCAAAAGTCCCGACAAGGATAGTAAAATAAGGAAAATTCTCCCTCGTGGGAACATTTCCCAGGTCCCCATGAGGACAAAAGCTATTTATGGCTTAGGGGTTAGAATTAGGGTTATAATCAGTGTTAGGGTTAGAACTAGGGTTAGGTTTAGGGGTTAAGATTATTATTATGGTTAGAAGTTAGTCGGATACATTTGTACTGGGTCTTGACTCAGTCTCAGACAGTGAAGCCTCATAATTGCTTCCCGAGACCAGCGAAGAAAAAAACTCAATTATCAGCTTCCATTAAGTCTCTGCATAAAACTGCTTCTCCAGCCCAAATATATACACACTTTTCATGAAAAATGAATATCTTATGAGCCTTTCTATCTATTATAGACATGTTTGCTGCAGTGGCCAACCTATAGGCCTTGAGTGTGTGACAGGTCTCATGTAGGAGAGTGCACTTATTGTGAAACACAAAGGGTCAGGGGTGTAGAGGAAGGTATATGCAGGTATAAACCGTGTACCCACTTTATTTTCAGTGGGCATTGCGTATACTCACTTCCTAATCCCTACTGATGCGTATCAAAGTAGTGTAGTGGAGGTGTACGACTTATCAATTAAGTCGTCGTACAATAGAGAAATCATGCACAAAGTAGCCTACACAAAGACAAAGCATGTGAAATATATTCACCTGCGCGCTGCACACAGCCTAGTTTCAGTGGGAAATCAGCAGCAGGCAGCAAGAGTGAGCAGCTCTCAGCTGGTTTTAGCATGGAGCAGCTCACAGAATTATGACACCAGGAGCCGGTAGGGTAGGAAAGACGTTTCAACTTGTGATATCTACCAGTAAATGCAAACCAATTTGAAATTTGAAAAGTTTATATCCCGAAGTGTTGGTTAGTTGGCTATTTGTGATGCGCAATTGTCACCATTTGCATCAGGGGCGTAGACATGGATGGGCCTGGGTGGACACAGGCCCACCCACTGGGGAGCCAGGCCCTGACAGGCCACTCGATCAGATAGATGTGAGTTAAGCATGGTTGTGGACTTAGATCATTGCATATTTTGTCTTTATTCCATTGACAAAAGTATGATGTGAAAATCATCTGAAAAATCTATAAGACACCTCATAAAAACTATAGTAAAACCTTGTATTTTTCTCACAGGGTGCCTTTCCTTTGCTGGGTGGGCCGTTTGGGAACATTAGACTATACTCAGCTATCTGCTAGGAAGGTGCCATTGAAGGAGTGGGTGACTTTTTCCCCTCATATCGTTTTTCGGTGGCTATACACAGCTAGAGATGCAGGTGTCATTTGGTTAGCTAGCAGGCCAGATCTTCAACGACTGCTATCCAGTTAGCATATCTCTTATGTTCGCAAATTCACTGTGGTCACTCTACTCAGAATAACTGATGAATTTACAAACAGGCAACACCCGCTGAATATGACCAGTGTCAGTAAACGTAGGCAGAAGAAGTTACAGTTAGTCAAGAACGTTCTAGATAACATGTAAACAGTCTAACCAGCTCTGCTAGGTTTTTGTAAAAACGGTCCCACCCATTAAGTCAAAATGTGATTGGTTGATTCCACTGTCACTCCAAAATGTTGCTCTAATTCAGTCAGAAGGCAGATGCCTTTATCTAGCTTCTTGATGGCCCAGCCAATGACTGACTTAGCCAACTAGATTTACCACCCCCCGGTCTTAGTCTTGAACCGGTCTCGCTTTAGGTCATCTCGAACACAACACTTGTTTTTAAAAAAAAGGATTTTGAATGGAAATACATTGTAGGTCCCCACAAGGATAGTAAAACATATGCTCTGTGTGTGTCTGTGTGTGCGTGCGGGCATGTATGACGTAATCTGTCGAGTTATACATGCAATCTACATAATAGAACAGTTTGTATACAAGCTCTGTCTACTCTAGACTATGGAATCAGGGGTAAAGTAGGAGTCCTGATCTAGGATCACGTCCTCGCTGTCCATGTGTGATCTTATCAATCTGAAACGAGAAACTGATCCGAGATCAGGACTCTTACTCTGAGACACTACGTGAATATGGCACATAGTCTTATTTACACACAATCTAGCCCCGTTTTCATTCAGGTAGCTACAACATAAAGTGTTCAATACAGACCTGCATGTAGCCAGGTAGAAGAAGAGAGGATAGATCATCAATCACACTGGCAACATTATCGTCCCCAGAACAATTACCTAGGATCTGATTCAATTTCTTCAGTCTGTATGAGAGAGGGAATGGGGGAATGGAGAGAAGGTACGAGAGCAGAACAGACAGAGAGAAAAAGAGAGAGAGAGAGCAGAGGACAGTGAAGGAGGGGTGAAAGCGGAGAGGCAGGAGAACGAGAGAGAGAGACAAGGCACTCTCTAGGGCAAGGCAACAGAGGGAGAGAGAGAGAGAGAGAGAGAGAGAGAGAGAGAGAGAGAGAGAGAGAGAGAGAGAGAGAGAGAGAGAGAGAGAGAGAGAGAGAGAGAGAGAGAGAGAGAGAAGAGAGAGAGAGAGAGAGAGAGAGAGAGAGAGAAGAGAGAGAGAGAGGGAGAGAGAGAGAGAGAGAGAGAGAGAGAGAGAGAGAGAGAGAGAGAGAGAGAGAGAGAGAGGAGAGAGAAAACAGAGAGAGAGAGCCAAAGAGAGAGAGAGAGAGAGAGAGAGAGAGAGAGAGAGAGAGAGAGAGAGAGAGAGAGAGAAGGCACTCTCTAGGGCAAGGCAACAGAGGGAGAGAGAGAGAGAGAGAGCCAAGGCACTCTCTAGGGCAGGGCAACAGAGGGAGAGAGAGAGAGAGAGAGAGAGCCAAGGCACTCTCTAGGGCAAGGCAACAGAGGGAGAGAGAGAGAGAGAGAGATGAAAAGAGGAAAGCAAAAAAATAATTGCCAACGGGAGGTTTGTAGTGCTAAGCTGACATGGCTAACCTAGTGAAAGAGTGTGTATATATTGACAGAGGGGTGGATTTGGCCGACACACACTCAGTCGTCCTGTCAGCTCGCAGTACAGTGATCAGATCGCACAGCACAGACCAAACCCGATTACAACCATAGTGAGACGTCCTGTAGTCTGATGTACAGATCGGACAATTCTCAACCTCTCACTGTCATCCCTTCTTGTTCTGTCAGTACAGAGGAGACCCATCAAACATGGCATCACCCACGTGAGGGGGCGGGCCGGGCTGGGTCACCTTAGCCAATGTCGCTGCACTGTTGCTGTTTGTGTGTGCGTACGTGCATATAAGCCAGCCAAGTCAATCTTGTCAGTAGAACGTCTGAAGCGACAAGAGGCTACATTAATTTCCTCTGGCTCTATTACTTTTCTATTCCCTTTCTTTTACTGCTCTGGCATGTGCTCCGATCCTCAAACATGATTCACTTCTAAACCTGCCTGGAACCTAGTTACTGCTTCCCCCACATCTCAACATTATGGCAGCAAGTCTTTCCATGGAAAATGTCAGCCCCTGAAGGTTGCCTCGCCCTAATCCTATCCCTAAAACTAACCCTAACTCCTAATCCTAAACCTAACCCCTAAACCTAATTCTAACTCTAATCCTAACCCCCGAAACCTAAAAAGCCTTTTCCCTTGTGGGGACCGGTGAAATGTCCCCACTTGTCTACATTTTCTTTGTTTTATTATCCTTGTTAAAGCAAACCACACACACACACACACACACACACACACACACAAAAAGCCTTTGCCAGAGAGGAGCAGGGTTGACACAAGCCCTCTTGCTGTAATGAGGGGTTACAATTCTGCGTTTGACAGAACCCATTCCTCTGAAGACAAAAGCTGAGACACATTGCCACCCCCGCAGACACACACACATGCAGTCACCGTCACACACCCTGGCACAGTCACTGACACACATACAAACACGCTGACACCCAACCACAAACACACACACACAAAGTGAGACATGCTGGGCAGCTCTCCTCTGAACTGCTGTGACCCTCCAGGGGGCTGTTCTGTGCTTTGTGTGTGTGTGTGTGTGTGTGTGTGTGTGTGTGTGTGTGTGTGTGTGTGTGTGTGTGTGTGTGTGTGTGTGTGTGTGTGTGTGTGTGTGTGTGTGTGTGTGTGTGTGTGTGTGTGTGTGTGTGTGTGTGTGTGTGTGCATCTTGGGGGGGGGGGGGCATAACTGTATCGGTGAACTCCCCCTCTCACATCTGAAGAACAACAGGGGCCAATGAGATTGAAGGAGAATAGAAGAGAAAACAAATAGGGGAGAACAGTAGCAGACCTTGAGGTGTCCAGCTTTGCACAGGCCACTTGTCAGTTAACCTTTAGCCTACCATTTCCACGGCCTGTGGGAATCTAATTCACATAATAACAAATCCCCAGCAAGCTCTGTCTGTTTAAGCTAGAGATATCTGTTTTTTATGTTGTTTCATGGGCTGCGTCTCAATCCACCGCATCCGCCGGTATCGCCCTTCCGCATCTGCGGTGAAAGGTAGCTAGAGGGGTGTTTGTCAGACCACCCGAAAAATCGGTCTTCTCACAAAACATCTGTAGCGTCCTATCAGTTTGGCCTACACGAAGGTGTCCTCCGTTTTGCTCTAGGATGCCCAGAAGCCTCAAAAGACCGATGAAAGAAATTAATGGAAGTATATATGGAGATAGTTTAGTGCCTAATATAAGGGGATAAATACATGTCAACAAAATATATAAATAGTTTCTTGATCTTTCTTATACGGTGCCTTTGGAAAGTATTCAGGCCCCTTGACTTTTTCTACATTTTTGTTATAGCCTTATTCTAAAATTGTTTCGTTCTTTTCTTGAGTCAATCTATACACAATACCCCATAATGACGTAGCAAAAACTCTTTTTAGACATTTTTGCTAATTTATTAAAAATAAAAAATTAAATATCAAGTATTCAGACCCATTACTCAGTACTTTGTTAAAGCACCTTTGGCAGTGATTAAAGCCTTGAGTTTTCTGGGGTATGACGCTACAAGCTTGGCTACACCTGTATTTGGGGAGTTTTTCCCATTCTTCTCTGCAGATCCTCTCAAGTTCTGTGAGATTGGATGGGGAGCGTCACTATTTTCAGGTCTCTCCAGAGATGTTCGATCGGGTTCAAGTCCGGGCTCTGGCTGGGTCACTCAAGGACATTCAGAGACTTGTCCCAAAGTCACTCCTACATTGACTTGGCTGTGTGCTTAGGGTCATTGTCCTGTTGGAAGGGCAACCTTCGCCCCAGTCTGAGGTCCTGAGTGTTCTGGAGAAGATTTTCAACAAGGATCTTTCTGTACTTTGCTCAGTTCATATTTCCCTCGATCCTGACTCATCCCCGGAGTCACTGCCGCTGAAAAACATCCACACAGCATGATGCTGCCCCCACCATGCTTCACCGTAGGGTTGCTGCCAGGTTTCCTCCAGCCGTGACGCTTGGCATTCAGGCCTACGAGTTCAATCTTGGTTTCAACAGACCAAATAATCTTGTTTCTCATGGTCTGAAAGTCCTTTAGGTGCCTTTTGGCAAACTTCAAGCGGGCTGTCATGTGCCTTTTACTAAGGAGGGGCTTCCGTCTGTCCACTCCACTATAAAGGCCTTATTGGCTGAGTGCTGCAGAGATGGTTGTCCTTCTGGAAGGTTCTCCCATCTCCGCAGAGGAACTCTAGAGCCCTGGCAGAGTGACCATTGGGTTCTTGGTCACCTCCCTGACCAAGGCCCTTCACCCCCGATTCAGTTTGGCCGGGCGGCCAGCTCTCGGAAGAGTCTTGGTGGTTCCAAACTCTTGTGTTCTTGGGGAACTTCAATGCTGCATAAATGTTTGGGTACCCTTCCCGAGATCTGTGCCTCAACTAAATCTTGTCGCGGAGCTCTATGGACAATTCCTTCGACATCCTGGCTTGGTTTTTGCTCTGACATCCACTGTCACTGTGGGACCTTATATAGACAGGTGTGTGCCTTTCCAAAATCAAGTCCAATCAACTGAATTTATCACAGGTGGACTCCAATCAAGTTGGATCAACATCTCAAGGTTGATCAATGGAGATCAATTGCGAGTCTCATAGCAAAGGGTCTGAAAACCTATGTAAATAAGGCATTTCTGTTTTTCCATTTTTAATACATTTGCAAGCATTTCTAAAAACCTGTTTTTTGATTTGTCATATGGGGTATTGTGTGTGTAGATTGATGAGTTTTTTTTTTTAACCCTTAGCATAAAGCTGTAACGTAACAAAATGTGGGAAAAAGGCAAGGGGTCTGAATACTTACCGAATGCACTGTATCTCTCAGATATAGGACACTTCAGAACAAACTTCCTTTAGATTTTTATTTTTTGCCTATGTAGTGAATCCCTTATTCAGTGCGTTTCTATTGGCTAATAGCAGTAATGCCAAATTCAATGTTAACCCAATATTTGTTTTATTTATTTTTTTGATACCTTTAAGAGGTCTTCAAATTCCAAATCAACTAGCTAAATAATCCTTGGTATGACCAACTAAAAAACAACTTGACCAACTTATTAAATTAAATGTACCACCTCCATAACCTCTTTCTTTTGTTAAAGAACACCAGAGCAATGCCAAACAACATTTCTTCACCCCTCCTCTTCATCTATTCCCCCTATCCTCTCTCTTCGCCAATGTGGAACATAGAGCTGGACCAATCAAGGATCGTCCACCTCCTCTTCCTCTTCCCCCTTCTCTCTTCCTCCTGTCTTCTCTTCCCCGATATCCAGGCCAGAGCCTGGCCAAGGTACAGGGCCAGGCAGAGCAGGGCTCCCCAACCTCCTGTGTTCCCCTCTGGAGAACATCAAACACACGGTGGTCTGTTTCATGCTCCCGGCACACCATCACGGCTTAATGCTTCAAGAGACTTGACTATTGACACCAGCATTTTAACAACTCCTGCACGTCCACCAGACAGTCTCAACACACACACACACACACACACACACACACACACACACACACACACACACACACACACACACACACACACACACACACACACACACACACACACACACACACACACACACACACACACACACACACACACACACACACACAATGCACAGCAGCATGCTGACTTTCAACTGCTGAGGATTTATTACGAGACTGACAAACATACGCACACACACACACACATGCTCAAACACCCATGTTCACACACATCAACGCCCAGCTCACAGACTTTGAACTGCTGAAGGATTTATTGCTAGACAGACAGTGAGATAGCACAGGTCCTTTTATCTAACACACATCTATCTATCAGATGTCTATAGCCGAACACATTGCCATATGCTAACATTAACCTTCAAATGGTCCTCATTAATCCTTATCTTGAAATCAAGTACACTTAGGGGGAAAAAAGGGGTTCTTTGCAGACGGATAGGGTTTTACTCTGTTTTCATCTGAGGGGCCATTTCTGGAAGGCGAGGGCTCTTTGTAAGGTAAAGTTTGTTTTAACCTTTAACCTTTAACATCCTAAGAACCCTGTTTGGAAGAAAGTGTTCTTTGGCGATTCTTTGGAAAGTGTGAAGGGTTCTACAGAGAACAACCCCTTCTGAGTCTGAATAAGCTTTTATTTTTATTGTTGCGTGCTTTCTGTGATATTTCAAGTCTGTGAGAGTGGCAGAATAGGAGGGAGTATGATTGAACCAGCCGCGTGTTATATGGTAGATGGTGTAACATTTCTACTGTTGATTCAGGAGTTACAGTCAGTGGTATAAAACGTTAGCAGCCAGCCAAGTACCACGCGACACCATGTATACAACAAGGGCCCCGGTGAACAGTGTTTTTCAGTCCGTGTGTGACGGTGGCAGGTAGCCTAGCGATTAAGTGCGTTGACTGAAAGTTTGCCGGTTCAAATCCCAGACCTGACTAGGTGAAAGATCTACCTGTGCCCTTGAGGAAGGCACTTAACCCTAGTCGCTCTGGATAAGAGTGTCTGCTAAGTGATGCGAATGTAAAATGGACCTGTTCCTAGGTTTATTGTACTTTATTGATCAAGACTTTACTGGCTTCATGGGGCAGTAACTTCAAATCAGATTGATCTTAAATTGGTCAGCAGTATTGAAAACATGTTAATATGGGATTATACATGAACTTCTCCATCACTGTGTTTGCTTTGTCGTGTAGAGCGAAGCTACGTGGTTTCATTTCAATAGCTACAGGTTTGGGTAGATAAATACGTTGGGTTTTTTCCCTTACAGACACTAATATATATATTTTTTTAAACAATACATGGTATTGTATTCACAAAACGGATGCTCATAATTTTTCAATACAAATGGAAAATGTTTTATATAGAGTTCTTATGTTTCAGTCCCCACAACAACAACATACTTAAATGCATGTGTTTTTGAACCATTACATTGAAATACTGTAATTTCCCATGAATTCCTATGGAGGCTGTTCCTTATGAGGAGTAATATAATGGCGGATGGTGACACCTGAACAGCGCCCCCTTTCAGTCATCTAGTGAATACACATAGTAAATCATTTGTTCTATCTGGCACCAAGAGAGTTCCCCCTACATGGCTCGACTTAGCACCTTTTTTGTCAAAGAGTGTAAGCAATCCTCACTCACAAAAGAGAAGGGAGAGTCAGTTGAGGAAATCTTCCTTCAAAATACATTTTACAGTAGTTTAAAAGCTCTACGATCAAATCAAATCAAATGTATTTATATCGCCCTTCGTACATCAGCTGATATCTCCAAGTGCTGTACAGAAACCCAGCCTAAAACCCCAAACAGCAAGCAATGCAGGTGTAGGCTACAATACTTAATAGCATTTTCCTCATAGCATGTTGTAGTTGACTAGTTTTGAGTCGTCAGCTGGTCCTCATTGTTGCGCCAGTGTGCAGTGTTCCAAATGTCTGTATTTAACCTCTGGGCTGAGAGCAGTGTGTAAGGGCAGCAGACACACAGACACGATTAGCATATCATTAGCCCCCAGTCTAAGAGGTGAAATTGAGCTGCCCACTGGGAGTGTGTGTGTTGTTCCTTCATGCTTCACACCACAGACACACACACGAGCTTGCGCATACACAAACACGCACGGACAGGCTGGTCACTGGAAATAGACGGCGATTTCGGACGTTTGAAAAGGTCCTAAGAACGTCAATATATGACTTCCTAGTCGCTTACAACAACAAAAAAGGCCTTGCTTCGGGCACGAACTCATGATGCTCGGAGAGCGCCGTTTAGACCACTGCGCTACGGCAGCTCACAATGCTCTAGAACGCCGTGGAGATACGATGAATACTGATGATACCAAACACGTCGTTTTGTATTATTTTGTTGTAGCCCTTTCCTGCAGTCACATGACCAGAAGTGCCCTCTAGTGGACCTCATGGATGGAATGTTCATAATATTTTTCAGGATTTCACCATTAATAAACATGTATTTATTTTTTACTTCCGAAAGTCCGGTGTTTCTATGTCCAACGGTTTTGTTATATTTCCGTCTTCTGTCATGTATAGAAAGTGTAATACTGGGATGCAAACTCAAAATATAATACAGTTCTACTCTATCTGACATGGTACAGGTGTCTTCTTGTGAGGAGGTTTATACTTTTGTTTGACCTTGTGTGACCCTAAATTTAGCCCACTGCAGTAAAAGGTTAAAGGGAAACGAGCTATGTGTTTCCAATTACATCATCATTGTGCATCTTGTGATTTTGACCAATTGTGAGTGGGCTAGCCTACTAATTTTCTACAAATTGGTTGATGATGTCATTGGAAACAGTTATCTTTCTCTCTCTTTTTTTACGGAAAAACATAAAAACAAGACATTTTTACATATGTTGATAGTCACGCCTGCTCCCGCTCCCTCTCTCTGGCGCTCGAGGGCGCCAGGCTGCCAATCATTACGCACACCTGTCACCATCATTACGCGCATCAGCGCTCATTGGATTCACCTGGACTCCTTCTGATTGCCTTCCCTTTTGATTTCCTTCCCTATATCTGTCTGTTCCTCTGTTACATTCCCGTGTCAGTGATATTGTCGTTGTGGTGACACCACAATTTGAAGCACCAGGGAGTTTTTGTTTGATTTTGTTGGTGACGTCGGGTCCGGGTGCCACCACCGATTGAACCGCCTCAGCTGGCTCATCGGGATTCCCATGCCTTAGCTTGCTCGAGAGGTCTCCTTGCCTCGGTGGCTCGGCAGGCTCCCACCCCACATTATGTCTCAGCCGGCTTGTCACGCTCCCAAGCCTCAGCCGGCTCGTCAGGATCCCACGCCTTAGCCGGCTCGTCGGGCTTCTACGCATCAGCCGGCTTGTCCAGCGCCCATGCCTCGGCCGGCCCGTCAGGCTTGCCAGGTGGGACGCAGCGCGGCACCCCGGAGGGGGGGGGGCACTGTCACGCCTGCCCCCGCTCCCCCTCTCTGACGCTCGAGGGAGCCAGGTTGCCCATTATTACACACACCTGTCACCATCATTACACGCATCCGCGCTCATTGGACTCACCTGGACTCCTTCACGTTTTGAATGCCTTCCCTATATCTGCCTGTTCCTCTGTTTCATCCCCGTGTCAGCGTTATTGTCGTTTTGTTTTCCCTGTCCAGACTCTGTCCGTGTTCTGCTTCATGTCGGTTGTTTATTAAATGTTCACTCCCTGTACTTGCTTCTTGTCTCCCAGCGTCTGTCCTTACATTGATGTTGGGGTGGTGCCGGAGATGATGAATATGAAGTTGAACAATTCTGTTAAGCCTTCCCCAAACCATAGCTCTAACCGTAACCACTTGGAATGAATACCTAAACTGTTAACCTTTTTAAGTTGTTTCTGTTTTAACCCTGTAAACATGTGGAATTAACCCTGTAACCATGCAGAACTAATGCGTCAAAAATAGCTATTCTTCCATAATACGTTGAATTTCAAAGGAAAACTATGACATCTTGTTGCTCAAAGGCATGCACACACACACACACACACACACACACACACACACACACACACACACACACACACACACACACACACACACACACACACACACACACACACACACACACACACACACACACACACACACACACACACACACACACACACACACACACACCTCTCCCAAGGCTAAGGGGCGCTATCCTGAAAAGCTGACAATTGCATTTAGCCTTCCAAACACTTTTGTTTAGTGATAGCCAGGGCATAAGTGCTTGAAGAATGGCATAAAAACAACAAAGACAAGGTTACATCAAGTAACACCAGAGGTGACTTAGGGCTAAACAAAATAGACCAGACACCCAATGACAGCTTTGATGAATCCAGGTCTGAAATCTCATTAATTTCCGTCGATCAGTTTGATAAACGTCATAATGTCATCTTCTCAAAGACAAAACAATCGTTAAGCCATCATGAGGGTAATGAGAAAGAGGGACAGGGTGTGTGTGTGTGTGTGTGTGTGTGTGTGTGTGTGTGTGTGTGTGTGTGTGTGTGTGTGTGTGTGTGTGTGTGTGTGTGTGTGTGTGTGTGTGTGTGTGTGTGTGTGTGTGTGTGTGTGTGTGTGTGTGTGTGTGTGTGTGTGTGTGTGTGATGAGGAATGATCCACACAAAATCATTACCTCCCCTCACAGTAAACACAGTGAACATCTGTGATGATAATCAGGCATGATAATGTGCACTTTACATTACATAAATCTTACACAGTAGGCTAGTAACACTAGAAATACACACTAAAGTAGGATTTATTGATATGTAATTATTATTTACAGTATTACTTACATGTGTATTTCAGTGTTTTTACTAGGTCCGTAATGTGGAAAGTGGACTCGTCATAACATCTACTAACCCACTGCTCACGACTATGCTGCCTATCCTGTCATCTGACGATGCCTCTTCCAATCAAAACTGAGAAGGAGAGCGGCTGTGTCTGAAATAGTATTAACTACCCTCCTTTCCTTGTGTCCTTTACTCCACAATCAATGATCTGACAACACCTGCCAGGTCTAAGCAACATGGTGGAAACCTATTCTAGTCCCTTCACCAACCAGAGATAAAGAATAAGGACAGGAGATTTCCCTGTTCCTACCCCATGACCTGACCAGGAAAAACTCCAGGTCCTAATGATGACAAACAAGAAACAGTAAAAGCAAAGGCGTCCATATTACAGTATTGAGACCCAGCCACCAGCTCCTTATAACCAGACTCGGTCTCAATCTTTAAGTCTTTACTGAAGACTCATCTCTTCAGTGGGTCATATGATTGAGGGTAGTCTGGCCCAGGGGTGTGACAGTGAACGGAAAGGGACTGGAGCTACGAACCGCCCTTGCTGTCTCTGCCTGGCCGGTTCCCCTCTCTCCACTGGGATTCTCTGCCTCTGTACTTTGGCAAAGTTGGTGGGGTAATATCCTGCCTGGTTGGCCCTGTCCGGGGGTATCATAGGATGGGGCAACAGTGTCTCCTGACCCCTCCTGTCTCAGCCTCCAGTATTTATGCTGCAGTAGTTTATGTGTCGGGGGGCTAGGGTCAGTCTGTTATATCTAGAGTATTTCTCCTGTCTTATCCGGTGTCCTGTGTGAAGGTTTCTTCCAAGGTTCTGGCCTATCTAGGGAGTTTTTCCTAGCCACTGTGCTTCTACACCTGAATTGGTTGCTGTTTGGGGGTTTAGGCTGGGATTCTGTTCAGCACTTTGAGATATCAGCTGATGTAAGAAGGGCTTTATAAATACATTTGATTTGATTTGAACCACTCCTTCTCCTCTCTCTCCCAGAGTGAATCACAATGATGGACTTGGTGTGCAACCTTGAACCAGCCTCAGACAATACATTAGTCTGATCAAGCCCACAGTCTTACTGTCCCTGCCTGGGAAGAAAGAATGGCCATGATGTAACATTCAGGTGTCTCATAATTGGGAGACTACTTCACTGAGCTGTTTAATTTGCCAGAGAAAGACGTTATTTTTGTTAGCATGGAGGGCACTGATATAAACTATCTCTCCCATTCTCTCTCTCTCTCTCTCTGTTTGTCTTTCTCACTCCTACTCTTCTCTTTGTTTCTCTCTCACTCCCTTGCCCACTCTGTTGCAGTCTCTCTCCTCCTTTCTTTCTCTTCCTCTCATCTCTCCCTCATTCTCTCTCCCACAATCTCACTCTCTTTCCCACAATCTCACTCATCTGATCTCTCTCTCTCTCTGACCTCAGACTAGAGTAAAGTCCACAGCACCAAAAATAAGAAATAAATCACGTACTGTCAAGACAGATTTGTTCTCGACACCCTAAGGATTAGACATTTCAAAGAAAGAGGGGTTGTCACTGGCGTAAAATCCGCCCATTGATTTACACGGTTAATCAACTTGATTAAGACTGTCCCATTAGCACAGCGACCTCCCGGCTTTATGATGCATGGCCACTGACACGTTCACCACATTACATCTCTCTCCACATGTCAACACAGCAACATTACAATCACTTCACCCTCCCATTTTATCTATCACATCACATGACTCCTGTAAGCAATCACAATCACATAGTGGCTGCATTCCAAGCACTTAGAAAAAAACACACCTTCTCCCCTCAGCCCTCAAATTAAGTAGAGAATTCTGAGGACGTATCACGACGTCTGACGAGTTGACACTGGCAGGGCAAAGGGCGGGGGAAGAATGAATTCATTTTTTTTTAAACGGACCGCTCTTGCCCGGGAATGTGTCACTCGTTCATCCCACGGTTGTGTTTTCAGTCATCATGGAACTGCTGCGTGTGGCTTATATGCGCTACAGTCCATTATAATGATTGCGTTGCATATTTTGGCTAGAAGACAAAGGCATCCGCAGACAGTGAATGTTAGCCATCCTACTATATCAGGTCAATTGAAAATGACAATGTATAATTGTGACGTCGGGGAAAGTTATGTGAGCAAGTTAACGTTTCCAAAAGCTAACCAAACAAAACCAGCATTCATTTTATAATACGGGTTTGTGCCGTCACGTGTAATTAGTAGCACAATTTCTAACTTATTTACATTTGTTTTGACTTACAATTGTATGTTGACTTCTCCATATTAACGTTGGCTTTAAGTTTTGGCAGACTTTTCTTAGCGGATGCATAATCATCGCGAGTTGAATTATGGGGAGTTTCAGGCCCCGGAGTGAACACAATTGTACACTCGCAAACTCGATCAAAAATGAGGGCTGAGGGGTTTACGTTGCCAACTTCCTTTGCTTGGCTAATCATTTGTCCAACGACAAAGATTGCCGCGGGGATTCCCCTAAGGGCATAAAACAAGGGTAAGTGGAGGAGGGTGTGTCTTTTATGAGTTTGAAACCCATAGAGTGATCAACTTTAGCATTAGGCTATGGATTGAGCATAGCGGTAAAGATATTTTCAGGAAGAGAAGTACTTGAAAATATATTAGCATTGGAATAAAGTACATAATATTACCTCTATAATGCTAATACTACTGTAAACTATGGGTATTGGTATCTATGGAATACTATATGTACCAATAGCCTAAATTTGGATCTAATCCTGAATGCTGATTGGTTAAAAGCACATTCCAGACGGTGTCTATTCCACAAGTTACCACCGGCTAAATCTATGACATTAAAATGCCTGTTTACTCTGTTCCATCTGACTGCGCAATCCACTGTCTCACCAGCCCAGCCAGGCAATTTATCAAGCTTCCATAGATACAGAACAAAAAGACTGAACGACTGGGTCGCTTCCATAGATACAGAACAAAAAGACTGAACGACTGGGTCGCTTCCATAGATACAGAACAAAAAGGCTGAACGACTGGGTCGCTTCCATAGATACAGAACAAAAAGACTGAACGACTGGGTCGCTTCCATAGATACAGAACAAAAAGGCTGAACGACTGGGTCGTTTCCATAGATACAGAACCAAAAGACTGAACGACTGGGTCGCGTCTCTGGCAACAGAACCAATAGAACGAACAACCAGCCGGCTTTGGGTAGCAACCCTAGATTTGTGTCGGGACTATATCTTGTGGAAGTAGGAAATAGTTTGAATAAATTAATCAACATAACATTTTTTTATGAAAATATGTTAATCATTATTTGAATATGGTAACCTGTTGTAAAAAAAGTGATAATGCCCTCGAAGCCGGTGTTTGGAGGAGACATAGACACGGGTTAACAACACCCATGTTGTTCATTATCAATTCATTATTGTTGCAAGTGTCCTGCGTTGTGGCACATTGTCTTTGAATTGTAAATAGTTGGCCAGTGCATCGAATATAAGTATTACTCCCTATGGTATCTGACTTTAACCTACTGTATATTATTTAGTGATCGCTTTCTCAATGTGGCTAGAGTGTGGACTGCGGAGCCAGCACAGTGTGGTAACTAACCACCATGGTCACGTCCCAAATGGCACCCTACTCCATATATAGCGCACTACTTTTGACCAGGACCCATAGGACTCTGGTCAAAAGTAGTGTACTATATGGGGAATAACGTGCCATTTGAGACAGCCCATGCATGGTGAATTCCTGGGAAGGCACACATATAATCAGCTGTGCTGAATGCTGACTTGTGACTGTGTCTTTGAAAAGAGCTAGCTCTGACATCACAGTGCAATACACACACAGTCAGTGTGTGAGGTTAGTGTGTGTATCATCATATTTGCACGGTTATGCTTGTGGTCAAGTGATCGTCTGGCTAGCGGGAGTTTCCTGGAAAGAGAAAGAGAGAGAAAGAGAGAGAAAGAGAGAGAGAAGAGAGAGAGAGAGAGAGAGAGAGAGAGAGAGAGAGAGAGAGAGAGAGAGAGAGAGAGAGAGAGAGAGAGAGAGAGAGAGAGAGAGAGAGAGAGAGAGAGAGAGAGAGAGAGAGAGAGAGAGAGAGAGAGAGAGAGAGAGAGAGAGCGAGAGAGAGAGATTTTTTTCCTCAGCAAGATGAAGGATATTCATGATCAATACTGGCTAGATCAGAAGAAGTACCGCTGGCACCGATCGCAATAAGAAGTCAATGAGGGCTTGTTGACTTACTGTTTATATTAATCCAAGGTGTGGTTCAATTTGAAACTGAAATATTTTCAGTGGGCTACAAAATGACAATATTTAATGTACATAGTTTTAAATGTCGCATGTTTAACTTGTGCCACTGCCATATACGACAATTCATATCCCCGCAATAACACTACTGAACATAGCCAACCGTTTCTAAGGGCGTGACAAGGAATCCCGAGGCACAATAACTATCAACTGAACCTGTGAACCGAAGTAGCCTAGTGTATTTGCAGGGGATGGGAAGTGTGGGGTTCTGTTATTGGAACATCATTTTTATCAGACAGGTACTTACTACCAGGTTAGCTATTTCTCAGAACGGTTAAGATTCCATAGTTGCTGGTGGTCAGGTGGTCAAGGGCGTTACATATATTTCGTACACAAACAAAGTCAATTCGGTGGGCAAAGCATCATTTTAGTGACAGAGATTGGCTAACCTACCTGATATTTCCGACTGGGGCACTCCTTTCAGACTAAAACCATTGCCGTTGTAGAACTGTCGGATATCCGAACAACTCTGAGCTTTTCCGCTCCCGGTATCCCCGAATCCCGGCACCGTCAGGGCGCAAAGCACCAGAGCTACAACCACCGCGAAATCCATCACACAGTAGTACAGCCACACGGTCAAGTGCAAATCCGAGAGATGGGTGTCGTGTGATTGAGTTAAGTCCTAAACAACGGGAGACATCCACTCCCGCTGCCCCGATAGCAGGCGCTCGTCAAAACTTCTCAGTTGCTTTGGGCTTCGCTATTACTGTCGTGGTTGGTTCGCTGCGTCCTGTCTCTGCGCTGTGCTGCACGGAATGAGAGGGAGTGTGTGTGTGTGTGTGTGTGTGTGTGTGTGTGTGTGTGTGTGTGTGTGTGTGTGTGTGTGTGTGTGTGTGTGTGTGTGTGTGTGTGTGTGTGTGTGTGTGTGTGTGTGTGTGTGTGTGTGTGTGTGTGTGTGTGTGTGTGTGTGTGTGTGTGTGTGTAGGGGGAGAGCAGTCCCGTCTCTTCTCTGTGCAGCTTGCAGGCCTTTTTGGACGCGGTGTAGATAAATCAACCACTGGAGCAATTTCACACAAATGATCTGCGCCTCCTCATAGACAGTTCCGTTAACAATGTGCAGTCACCTGAGGAAAGGCAATAGAAACATGATTAGTAGCCAAAACATGAATTTACAACATTTCAGAAAATCAACAGGTGACATTGATGGCAAATAACGTCACTTTATGGTATTACCGGAGATGACAGCCCATAAGGCAGCTTTCAGCGGAGGAGAGCCCGGTAAAACGGCAGTAAGGGAGACCGTTAAGTCTAGTTCAAGTTAATGATGCTCTCCCGGCGCTGCCACTCAGTCGAATGAGGAGAAGGAGGCGGAGAGTCAGGACGAAAGAGAGAGAGAAAGAAAGAAAGAAAGAAAGAGGGGGAGATGGAGAGAAAGAGAGAGGCACCGACTGCTGGAGGACACGGCGGAGCTCGTGACTGCGACGGAGCTTCCCCACAGGATGTTGCATCAAACCAACCGTTGATCTGGCCAATGAAACGGACTCCATTCCTCTGGTGGCGTGTGCCACAGCCTCACGAAACGGCCTTGTTTTGGCGACGAGGACGCTAAACCGTTCTGAGATCAGCAATAGCCCCTAATGATGGGTAGTTAGGCTTGGGTGGTTGGTGAGCTGTTCCCTGGGGCACCAGGCCGGGGCACCAGGCCAGGGCACTTGGGTAAATTTACATTTACATTTACATTAAATTCCTAGATCAAGTTCGTTTTTAGGGACGTTTTACGCAATGTAACATATTTTTGAATGATTAAATGCAATAGAGAAAACACATTAGCTGAGGCTACATTGGACATGTGGACTTATCCATGCATGTGTAAAGTACACTCCAAAAGAAGGATGGGTTAAAAACAACCAAGTGCCGGGTAAATAGTGGACACGTTAGATTATTTTTGGCCCAGACAGTTGGGTCACTTAGTGGTGGATCATAGCTCAACAACCCAAGGCCAGATCAGACGACTGGACATGTGGCTTCGTTGCTATATTTCTTTTTGGCAACCGTGAGAGTAAATGTCATCCCGGTTCATCTGTCCTGTTGTATTGTTGACACATGTTAAGGTTGAGCAGTGACACTTCTGTAACATGATGAGATGTACACACGTTGAGTTCCTCGAGTACCTACAGTATGTGTGTCCCAATGTTTGGATAGTTACCACTTTGACATGATATTCAAACAATAATCTTATTAATTGTATATTGAAATATGTCACGTGCAAAAATATTTTTGGGAAATGTCAACTTGCAGTGTACAAACATGATGAAAAGTAATGACATTTACTCTCATGGGTGGCCCACAATACCTATTTGAAAGCAATACCTATTTGAAAGCGTTCAGCAGAGGAGCGTCCAGTGAAATTGCAGTAACGGAGATCATCCAGTCTAGGTCACTTTAATGATGCTCTTCCGGTGCTGATACAGTCAAATGAGGAGGCGGAGAGTCAGAACGAGAGAGAGCGAGACAGAGGGGCCACAGCACCTGAAAATAACCTATGGATGACATTAAAGATGCAGTTTGCAGAAATCGCTCTGCCATTTCCTGGTTTCAAAAATTCGAATAGTTTGCCTTATTTCAGTTTGTGACGAAACAAGCAGTCGTTTTGTGGAGAATCATTGTACACCTCTAAACTGCTGTGATATATATTTTTCATAACCAAAAAGAGTGTATATTCAGCTGTTTGAAGCTGGTGTACAAAACCGAATGTAAAAGACACAAAAACGAAACTTTAGAACGGGAAGCATAAAAATATCACACATAGAACAGATCTACCACTTCTTAGACTTGCTTTAAATGGGAATTGCATATCTATTACTCACCTTTCTATGTCAATTTGGTCAGGTCGCCCAAAAGGTTACATATTGTAGCTTTAAAAAGGACCCAGCTGCTGGATCAACCCAGCATGAAAGTGTTTAAAAACCCAACTGATGGTTAAATGAACACGTTTGAGTAATCCAAAGGCATGGCCTATTGGGGGCGTGGCTTTCAGATAGTTATTTTTGGCTCACAGGTGAGAGTAAACGTCATTCATATTCATCATGTTAAGTTTTTACAGTCCAAAATTCAATTTTCCTTAAATATGTGTTGCAAATGACATATTTTATTCTAAAATTAACATGATTAGTTTCATATTATATCAAAGTAGTAACTATCCCAATATTGGGATATGCATAGAAACTCATACTCTCTTGCCTTATCACCTGTCTTGGATACAGAAAAGTTTTCTACATTTCAGTTTCACAGATTTGTATCTGTTTTCCTCACCCCCATTCTGTCTGTCTGTCTGTCTGTCTGTCTGTCTGTCTGTCTGTCTGTCTGT